>NC_042618.1:149252880-149552880 GCF_901001135.1 Rhinatrema bivittatum | reverse complement strand
TGACTTCTGTCTTCGGCTTCTGACTACTGGCTTCTGACCTTGGCACGTCCATGGTTTCCGATCCCGGCTTTGCTCCACTGGTTCCTGACTCTGGCTCTTGTCCAGGAGGCCCTCCTATGTCCAAGAAGCTTGGGTCCTCACGGGCACCTCCTGGGGGGACCTCAGGCTTCCAGTGGTGAAGATTCCTACGGTCTCCTGCTCTGTGCTGCCTCCCGGCTTTGACACCCACAGTGGGCCTTCCGACGATGAGTCTTCATCTGTCTCAGCCAGCTCAAAGGTCCACGAATCTAACATTTCAAATGTTTCTTAAACAATTTATGGCATTCTAAAGCCTGTATTTGTACTGGAGAAAATTTCATAAGGTGTGACCTGCAACTGAAAAAGCCCTCTCTCGGGCTTCACTGTGATGAATTAGTTTAGGGGAATGAAACTCCAAGTGTTCTCGGCTACTGGAACAAAGAGTTCAAGATGGACAATATATTTTCCACACAGTAGTAACACATAATGGTGCCTCATTATTCAATGTTTTATGAATAATGGTGGCTACCTTATATTTTATGCATCAAGCAATGGGTAACCATGAATATAGGGATTCTAAAACTTATGTGATCAGGAGAACATGTACCAGTGAGAACTTGAGCAACCATGTTCTAAATGACTTTTAATGCCCTGACTGTATTAGCTGGCAGACCCATGTAAATAGAGTTGGAATAATCCAACTCTGATCGCACAAGTAACTGAAAGACAGTAGAATCGTCTGTAGGTGGCAGAAATGGTTTTAGCCTGCATAGAAAGTGCAATTTGTAAAATGAGACACTGTGTTCCTAGATGAACATATACAGAAAAGATGCATAATCTATTACACTGGCTTCCGATTGTGGCTCTAGCTCAATTTAAAATTGTGATCCTTGTATTTAGGATGATGAGAGGTAACAGTTCACTCTATGTATTTGATAAATTGGAGTGGTGCTGTCTCCAGGGCTGGTGCAAAGATATTAAGTGCCCTAGGCAAACCTTACAGCTGTTATGACCACCGTCCGCAGCTGTCCACTGTAGGCTCAACTCATTTCATGTCTTGCCTGGCTCTCCAATTCCAGTGCTCTCGCAGTGGTGGCCAGTCATCACCGCTGCGTTCCTCCCAGCTCTCTCCACTCCACGTGACGGCCGGGATGCCGCCGACCAGCGCCCCGATCCTGTGCCTCTCTAGGCACGCGCGCACGCTATCTGCCCTTCATTTAAAGGGCCTTTGGTGGGAAATCTGGGTGCGTCCTCGGCTGATGACATCACTGACCTGGAGTATTTAAGCTTCACCTCTAGCTGCTACTAACCGACTTGGCAACGAGTTCCATGGTTCCTGTTGGTGCCATAATCTCTCCACAGACTGACTTGTTCCTGTCGTTGGACCTCTGCGCTTCTCCTTCCGGGTTCCTCTCTCAGCATCCCTCGCTCCGTGGGTCCTGGCTCAGCACAACCTTCCTGGACTCTCTCTCTGTGCTTCCCACTCTGCAGGGCTAGGCTCAGCGCAGCCTTACCCGGAATCCTTCTCAGCACCTTCCGCGCCACAGGTCTTGACTCAGCATACCCTAACTGGACTCTCTCTCTCAGCGCTTCCCACTCTGCGGGTCCTGGCTCAGTGCAACCCTACCTGGACTTTCTCTCAGCGCTTCCCGCTCCTTGGGGCCAGGCTCAGTGGCATTCTACCTGTGAGCTCCACCTGCAGTACCCGCGGCTCCTGGGAATCCCCACAGTACTCGTCCTTGAGGACTTTTGCCTCCGTGCCTTCTCTCTCTGGGAGTAGGCTCAGCCCAGTACACCTCCAGACTGAGCCTCGGTGTTCCTCTCCTCGGGACATCCCTCTATGCTACTATGCCCTGTCATCAGCTTGTCATGCCCTGGGCTGTACTCCAGCACCGCTACCCTCCAGGCACCTGCTTCAGTGGGTTCCTCGCCCCAGCCTTCATCCAGCGGACTACAGGTCATGCCTCTTCATCTACATATCTCGAGACCACTCCCATGTAGTCTGGCTCTACTCTCTTCAGAGTTGCAGTGGACTTGTACTCCCTGAGACTCTTTCTCCTCTCGCCTCCTGGAGTGCTCCTCTCTTGAACTGTGCCTAAACTCTCTGACACTCCCTGCATGCACTCACCTACCCTCTCCGGGACCAGCCACACAGGGGCGCTCCTAAATCCTACTGGCCCCGGCACCCAAGGGCTCAACCTGCGGGGAATGAGGGTCAGCACAAGTGAAGTTCCAGCATGTCTCTGTTCCCGGCCAGCCTTGCCTCCCAATGGTGGGAACCTGTGGGGCCCAACTCCTCAGGTAGCAACAACTCCACCTCGGGCCAAGGGTCCACAATTCCTAACAACAGCCTAGATTGTACATGAAAAAGGATAGATCTCACTATTTGGCAAGCCTACACACTCCCTCACCTAAACTTACTCACCATACCTCTACTAAAGAGCATGCACTATCCAATGCAGGGCCTGCATTATGGAATACTATGCCTACTGACTTATGCCAAGCACACTGTTTACAAATATTTAAACAAAAATTAAAAACCTGGCTCTTCATACAGGCATTCTCCTGAGCCCCCTTCCTGCTTGCCCAGCAATATCTCTGCTGTTGCCCTACTTTCCCCTCCAATGCTCCCGCCCCTCCCCTTCCTCTTCCCCTCTCCCGCAAGGCATCTTTCAACCCCCTCCCTTAATCTGAATATATCGTGAAGCAGCCATTTTCCCTCGCCTTACTACCAAGTAAATATGTTATCTCCATCTATTTATTATATTATACCCATTCCGCTATTACTGACAAACTTTGCAGTTCATCCCCTGTTAATTATCAGCCTGCCTCTTGTTGTTGTTATGTTCAACTCGGTTCTCTGTAAAGCTTATATGCTGTATTGCATGTTATTTGTAAACCGATGAGATGTTCTCAATGAATGTCGGTCAGGAAAAGCTTTAAATAAATAAAATAAACAAATATTCAAAGTGCAGTCTTCTGAGATAAAGATATCACTTACAACTGCTCTGGAGCCAACCAGAAAACCCTGCTATGCTTCCACATCTCAATAATGCTGTGACAGCACACTGTGAATCTAATTTAGCCTGAACACATTTTTCACCCACGAAGGCCATGTTTTTATCTCAAGGGCAACAGTTTTCCTTATACCTAATATGTTAAATCATTATGTGAAGGGTAGTGGGTGTGTGAGCCCCTTGTGCTGCAGCATAGTGGATGCAACCTTGAGGGTGAACCCACGAGACTTATGATGACAGCTGGTGGACGTGTCCTGTAACAGGACAGTATGGAGCTTCACCTTTACCAGCTGCCTCCTTTGAATGTTGAACCCATGGGTTCTGGTGTCCAGCAGGACTTAGATGGGTCCCTAGGGTGATGATGATAACAACTGAAGTCCAAAAGCACACCAAGGTCAGGTCAGGCAGCAAACTAACAGAGTCTGGAATCGGTCAAGGTCAGGTCCAGGCAAGGGCAAATGTGGTCAGGTCCAAGCAAGAAGTTAAGATCCGGAGAGTCAGGCCAAGGTGGATGAAGACACATGGAAGACACTGGCAAGGCAGGCAGGATGGGTAAGGCTGTGGATGAGCAAGGCAGGATAAGGAAGATAAGGCTGGAAGAGGTGAGGTTGCACAAGGCAAGGCTGGAAGACAAGGCTGGATGAGACGAGGCTGAAAGACAAGACACAGGAACGCTGGCAACACACACTGTTATGCAGGCAACCTGTTGCTGAGGCGAGGCAGGAAGGATCTGGAAAAACTTATATAGGGCAGAACTGCTGATGTCATCCTAGTGCGTCATGGGGCATTTCCTGCTGCAGGCCTTTTAAGATGCATCGTGCACGCGCACGCATAGAGGGACCACAGGAAGGAGTAGGAGCATGGCAATGAGGAAGCAGTGTTGGAGCCACCGATATTGGAGTCACTTACCCCCAGTGCTGCATAGTCTGCACAGCATTCGGGATAAGTGCAGCAGCTCACGGGGCCGACCCATGAGCCACAAATCTTGACGCTATATTTATACAACATTCCATCTAATTCTTTTCTCCTTCTTCCCAAAAGCTCCATAGGCTTGAAAGGGGATTATAAGCAGTAATTTTCTACCAGGACATGCCAGTTCATCAGACTGGAACTTTATGTTTCCAACCTGGAATCTTTTTGAATTCTCTACCTTTTCATCATTGCAGCAAGTGAAGGCTCATATGATGCTTCTGTGAGATGCCACAATCACCCCTGCTGCTGCCTAATGCTTCCAGAGGCCTCGCATTGCAGCTGCGTTCTGTTGTCGCTGAAAGCCACCAAACATTGCTGATGTGCCTCAGCCCATCCAGGCTGCTGCTTCCCCATAGGCTTATGTGCATGCATATGCTGTGGCGGGAAACTACAGATCATGTCAGCCTCCAGGACTATATAAGCTACAGCCCCGCAGCAGTTCTTCACCTCAGCAACAAGTCTTCTACTCCTGAAATAGTGTGTGTTGGTTCCTGATTCATGTCTGTGTTCCTGGTTACTATACCTTGCCTTCCAGCTTGCCTTGTCCAGCCTTGCCTTGTCCAGCCTTATTATCAACTCATGTCTCATGGCTACACCTCCTAGAATGGAAACAAACTTGGAGATTTTCCAATTATCCCTTTTTCTTCTGGTTTCAATGTCTTTCAACTCCATGTCTGATCTCCACACCATCCTCGGTATGATCTCGGACCATATCAACCCTGCTATTTGAACTGTCTTTTTTGATCTTCAAAATCAGGTCAACACTTTTCAAATCCACTACATCATTGCCACCCAAGTGGTGTTGGCTTTTCTTTAGCTGTGTGGATCAATGTCAAGAGTAAATGGTCCCATTTCATGCCGCAATCATCTATCCATTGGATCCTAACATCTGCCTGCTGCAAATTCTAGGTACTCCCATTCAGGCTTCTCTAACTATCCATTTTCTTGCCCAGAATACATATGAGTGGCCACACATCCACATGTACCTTAGCTGACCTAAAACATAATCAGGATACTTGGTCAATTATTGTACTCTTGTGCCATGTCCATCCCTTCCCTTCATCTACAACAGCCCCCCAAAATTATTTTTTTCATTTCTTTTCTTTTTATGTTTACTTTGTTTGTCTTAACATAACTCTGAAATCTGCTAGACTTCTACCTCCATATCCTCTTAAACATTTTTGAGGAGGCCTCATCCTGAACTGTGGATATTGCTGCTCCTATATGAAAAGAGTGGATACCAAGGCAGCTGTCAAATCCTGTGACCTATAGACATTTTTTATTGCCATTGTGAACTGGAATTAGAGAGGGCTGATCCATCCTTATGAACTAAAAATGTTCCTCTCTGTCCTTTCCTAACTTGCAAAAAGGAGCATTACGTTAGCCACCAGGCATATTAGCATACCCTGAACTTCTCCAAACCTGACCCAAATCCCTTTATCACCCTGGTCTGTCTTAGACCTTTTGATCCTGGTCCACAAAAAACCTCTATGTAGCACTATGTCATCCTCATTCAATCCACTTATTGCACCTACTTGCCTCACTGGCAGCACTAATTCGCTGATTCTTAATGCTGCAAAGAAAGGCAGAGAAAATGCTGCTCTGAACTGTAATGTTTCATATTCAGAGGAACATATGGCTGCTGTTTCTTGCCAGATTTTTTCTAATATCTGGTGGACAATTGATCTCCTCTTATCCTAATGCTTTAGCTGCCCTCCCTTTCTGGCCCATGCTTGCAGCAAAATGTTTCCAAGAAAGATGCCATTTGATCAATTTTCCCCTGTAGTTTGGTGAAGAAAATAATATCCACCATAGTGATTCTTGCCAAATCAACTGTTGAACCAGATTCCTGAACATGCATAATGAACCTTGCTAGGTGTTACTCCTATATCAGTTCATTTGGGTTTGCACCGTCTTTCTCTCGGTAGGATAAACATTGCTGCCATCATTTGTGATATGCTCTCCAGGTGGTTGACGCTAAAGCCTTCTTCATCAAACTCTTGATATCCTGTCCCCAAGGGTCCATAAGGAGGGAAGCATCATGGTTGTTTGATTGCTTGCTGCTGATGCCAATGCTCAGAATACTGATTTCTTAAAATGAGACAAAGCATCATCATGGATCCCTGGCACGTTTTGCTCTTATTGCCAGATTTAATGAAAATCCTGAAGAACAACCCTCCTTATTAGCCTGGCTAAATCTGTGCATTTCATTGTTTGCTTGTCGATAGCTGCAATTACCACATGTTTTCTGAGCAAAATATCACTCTTCTATTGGCTAACCAGTTATTCCACACAATTAGCACTACAAGTATGGGGAACAATTCCAGGAAAGTGATGATTTTTAAGTCAGAAATGTGCCACTTCTCAGGCCAGAGCTTAATATATCACTTACCTTGAAAGAAAATGCCAAAATCTTGTTCCCCTGTTGCATCAGTTCCAGATCTCCATCTAAAACTTCTGGGACTTGCCACAATGATATTCCATTATATCACCTGAAGAATTCATGTCAGACTCTGAGATCATCTTTCAATTCCTCTGTGAGGTAATGCCCTAGTGCTCCCCTATTTACCTGTGCTAGAACAGGCTAGATAGCTGGTCCACCTTAAATTCCTTAAGGTGATTATGCTCTATGGGCGGGAAACTGTGGGCAGGTGGGGCTCAGAGGGCATAACCAGAGTCTGGGGAGTAAGAGCTGGGATCCAGATGGGGATAACCAGACCAGGTCAGGTTCCCCAAGTGGAACGCAGCTCCTGTAATGTAACACTGTCCAAACACTGAGCTGAGACAAAGCTGAACTGTGAGTACTGAAGGAAGCAGTACTAATCTGTAAGTAAAGAGAAGACAGTCTACTGTTATATGTTTGTGAAGCTATAATAAAGATAAGTGTTCTAAGAAAGGCTGGAATCAGACTAGTTTGTCTACCAGGCCTGTGGGAATCACCGTTCATACCTACACCCCCGTTAAACGAATGAAGTTATGCTTTGCCCTTATCTTAGATGCTGACGCTGCTAACCTTCTAATGAACACCCTGCCCATTGGTATAACCCTGCACATGTAATTTAGCTGCCCCATTAGGAATTGTACTTGTCTAAGGTTAATTTCTTCCATTGCAATGCTTGTTGCAAAGCTTTGGTCAATTTCTGGACTTTTTCCACTGGCAACCGAAAGACCATTGCTGTTGAGTCCAGCTCTATACCTAGGAAGACTAATCTCTGGCTAGAACCCTCCATCTTGTTCTCTGCCAATGGAATGCCAAATTCCTGTGTGACAGCTCTGAATTTGTTCAGTAGGCTCAAACAAACCCTGGACTGGCTTAGAACAACAAACAGGAAATCATTGAGATAATGTGTCATTTGCCTTCCACCACATTTGTTCAGTCACCTATTGCACAAACAAGCCTCAAAACATGAGCAAGAAACAGAGGTTCCCATTGGCATACATTTGTCGAAAAAATATTTTCCTTGAAACTTAAAGCCTAACAAGCTGAAGGATTCTGGATACTTGAGAAGGAGCCTAAAAGACCTAATATATGCTTTTGCCATCAAGTTGCTCTAGCCACAGTGTTGGACCAATTCTACCACTCTATCAAATGATGCATACTGCACTGAGCATGAGGCCTAATTGAGACAACTGTTGACACTTACCCTTTCTGGGTATGAGAAATTGCCAATTATCCTAAATCTTCCTACTTCCTTTTTGGTCATCAAACCAGAGATGATATACATAAATTGTCCGTTGGAGGGGCATCAAAAGGGCCCGCTATCCTGCCTCTTGGCAACTTCGGTTGTACCTGGCAATCTCGTTCGTGGACAGATGATACATTTTTTGAAGTGAGTGTATCATCTGGCCCATGGTAATGGAATTTTAAAACCCCCAAAAACCTTTTTAATTATCACTGCACATTTTTACAATTTGGGTAAACACAAAGGAATTAATTTCCAAAATAATTTATGCATGTAAATGGGCTTTTGAAAAGTGCTACTTTAACACGCCTAACTCCTTTGAAATTTCACTGAATTTTCAAATGGTTCTATATGTATAAAGGGACTTTGTGTGTGTAAATGGGCTTTTGAAAATTGCTACAATATTTGCTAATTTTACATGCATAACTCCTTTGAAAATTCAATCCTTAGCCATGGACCCATTGCCTTCCAGAAAACTGGGGTTTCTGCTTTATCAAAAATTGGGTGTGGTCGTGTAACCAGCCTTTGGGCTCTTTTATGGTATTGTGAGACCAGGTGTCCACCTCCACAGCTAGAACATATGTATTTGAACTTGCAAGTTTGATTCTAGTTGCATTGCCCATTGTTATACAGCCAACAGGAGGTCTCATTTGAACTGTCCTGCCTGCATGTCCCTCTTTGTAACTTTCCCTGCCCATTTGCTGCTCCTGGACTATCTGTGAAGGACAGCTGTTGTGCTCGAGGAGGCATAGAACCTGTGCGAAAGGACAAGGGGCACTGGAATTTCATCTTGTTGAACCATAAGACAAAATCGCTATACCACCAAAGTGTTGCCTTTTCACTTGCCAATTTTTTCCTGAATTTTTCATCGTAATTTAACCACACTCATTCTTCGTAGGTCCTATGTGCTCTAATTATCATGTCACAGTATCTCCACAATCCTACATGTAAATCAGGCCTCTTCTCACCAGTTATACAGGCCAAGACATAAAAGCCCAAGATCCAATTGATGATAGATTTAGGGACCTTATTCTTTTTATTTGATTCCTCCCCTGACTTATTTTCCATTTTCTTTTCATGAACTGTGCCTTCAGGATCTCTCAGCAATAATTTAAACTCATCCACATGCCTCCCTTTCTTTATCTTTTGTTTTACCTGCTTGGGTACCTGGACCCCCCAATAGTGCTATTGGGCATTCACCATACTACCATCGCTAGGACTCTATATGTCACTCAAATCCTGCTATTCCGTGGTCCCCAACACATTCTCATGCTCGCAGAATCTGATCCTGACGAAGACTCACTGGAGTTTGAGGACTCCGAGTCTGATGAATCCCATAAATTAAAGGCTCCTTTTCTTTGCTTCTTAGTTTTCTTGCCCAGCAGCTCAAATAAAGCCCACATTCCCCTCTTTAGGCTTTTCTTTCCTTTCTTATAGCCTCTTGCTCTGCCTCCTGCTCCATCTGACCTATCCACAATCCCTCCATTTACCTCCCCCTGATCGCCCCATACACTACCAGCATCATACTGATCATCATCTAAATCATTCACAGATGAAAGTGGCTCGCTATGCTCTGGAGAATCACTCTGCCCAGCCTGGCTCTGTGATGCAGCTGTCTGCTGGACTGTGAGATCTCCTCCTTTTTGGTGCTGTTTTGTCTGCCTGGCTGCCTGCAGCCCCAAACCTGTCCTTTGCCCACTGTGTTCTGTGGAGGGTTCCATCGCACCTCAGCTGCAAAATGATTTGCTCCAACTCCCATGGTCCCCGCTTCCGCATGACTGCTCGTGCTGTGGGTTTGGAGTCTGGACTTGTACGTCACTTTTGCACCTCTGCTGGAGCCCTCTTTTTCCTTTGCTGTTACTGTCCCTTGTGCCGGGGGCTATTCCTTGCTGGGAACTGGCTTCTTGCTCCTCATTCCCCTTCCTGAGCCTTTCTCCTGTTGAGCAGTGGCCATTTTTAAAAAATATATAAGGCTAGCAGCTGGAGGTGGGGGGAAGGTTGTTCGGGCTCCCTCTGATCCCCTCTGTTTGCAACAGGACCTCTGGTGCCAGGACAGTGAGGATGGGAGGTGAAGGGACACCTGTGACGGCCATGTGCTTGCTGCTATTTGAAAAAACTCAGCCGGCAAGCTATATAGCATGCTCGCTGTCGAGATGCTCATTTCTCCAGCCCTCGCTGGGCCTCACCTCCCTGTATATGTGTGCTGGCGTCAGAGGAATACCAGAATGTGCTCCCCTTCGCGCTGATTCCCAAATGTCCGGCACTTCGGCTGCTCCCGGGAGTATGTTGCTGCATGCTTGCCACCATGGGTCCCACTTGGGTTATTTGCACCACTAACCAGGTAATGGTGAGACAAGCCCTGGTTGCAGAGGAAATAGAGAAAGCCACTGAGCAAGCAACAAATCTTTATTCTGTTCCGGCCCAACCCGACATCATGCTTACCTTTCCCTTTTTCCCTATGTCATGCCCTAAGCCTGGTCTCTGAGCCTGCTGGGGGCTGGCCACAGGGCAATTTTATGGCCTCCAGATTAATGGCACCTGGAGATACAGTGGCCAAGGCAGTGAGAGGGCACGGTTCAGAAGGACACTACCCTTCTCCCCTCTCCCCACTCTTTAGATCTCCTTGAGTAACCTAACTGCAATCCACCTCTGGATTCATGGGGCAGACAAATGCCATTGGTTTCAACCTTATTTTCTGTGTCAAAATGTCCTATTCTACCACCTTTATTTCTAGCCATTATATGCATGGCGGGGTTTTTGCGTGCCTGTATTATTTTTTCTTAGTTATAGGCCCGGGGATGGAGAGGGATGAACATGGAGAACTAAAAAGTGTCTGACATACTCACTCTGAGCAAAGTGACAGGGCTCCTGCATCTTTCAAATGCAGATCATGTTTGCATTAGCAGAGCTCTGAGAACACTTGTCACTTTCAGAACACTGATGTGCCACAAGTACTGTTAGCAGAAGAGCAGTTTAGATAAATTCAAGACTTTTTTCTTTTTTTTTTTTTTTGCTGATCACAAACATTAAGCTTCACACCTGAAGCCCTCAACCCCCTGCTGTGCTCTAATCCTAGCACCATTCACCCCTCAGAGACTCGCAGTGCGGCACCGCAGCTCTCAAACCTTTGATTGCCCTGCGTTTGAATGCCACCACCTGCAAAAAATGCCTTTTTTTTATTCCCTTCGAGCCTCTTGAGAAGGAAGTAAAAATGATAATTCATGGCAAACATTAATGAATTGTTTACAAGATGATCTTTTCTTCTCCTGACTTCTGTTCAGCTGTCACGTGGGATGTTTGCTGTAAGATGTCACACTACCAATGACAGGGGCATGTCAAGAGGCCTGCCTTGTTATGGATCACTCAGGCATAAGGGAGAGGAGGAAAGCTGTAGATCTTCAGCACAAGTTCTGCGGGGTCCCTGCTCTTTATCAGGGAAATAACATGCCATGCATTGGTCATTTCTCCCTTTCCTCTAGTACCAAAGATTTGCCACCCATTCTAGGAAGAAGTACAGACTCCAATTTTAAAAGAAATAGCCCCATAAATCACAACTCATGGGCCACGTGTTACAATATTCTGCTTTCCAGTTATGGAGTAATTTAACTCAAAGATAAAAAACATAAGAACTACTATATTGGGTCAGACTAAGGGTCCATCTAGTTTATTATTTTTAGACAATGTCCATGACTATTGACTAATATAAATTCTTACCCTTTGCAACTGCACCTTTTAGTTTTTTTCTATTTTCTTCATTTCATTATAATCTCCCTTTTTAAACTTAAATACTAGAGCACTAGGTTTTCTTAATATCCTCCCTCCAGTAATCAAGTCAAGTTTGATCATGGTATAATTACTATTGACAAGTGGCCCCTCTACCAATACCTCTTGCCCTAAATCCTGTATTACCCTTAGGATTGGGTCTAAAATAGCTCCCCCTAGCATCAGTTCCTGGACCAGCTAATCCATGAAGCAGTAATTTATTTTATCTAGAAACTTTATCTCCCTAGCATGTCTTGATGAAACATTTACCCAGCCAATATTGGGGTAATTGAAATCACCTATTAATATTATGTTGCCAAGTTGTTAGTTTCCTAATTTCTGGTAGCATTTCATTGTCTGTCTCATTATTCTGGCCAGGCAGATGGTAATATACCCCTATTACTATACTCTTCTCCATCATACATGGAATTTCTATCCATAAAGATTCCACAGTGCATTTTGTCTCATGAGAAATCTCTATCCTGTTTGAATTTATGCCATCTTTAGCATATAGTATCACCACCATCACCAATTTGATCCACCCTATCATTGTAATACAATTTGTATTCTGTTATTGCACTGTCCCATTGTTTATCCTCCTTCTGCCAGGTCTCTGAGATGCCAATTTTGTCTAACTCTTCTTTCAGTGCTATACATTCTAACTTTCCCATCATATTTTAATACTTCTGGTATTTGCATACAGACATTTCAAATTATGTTTTTGTTTGATTTTAGAAACATCCTAGCAGTTGACATTGATAATTTGGAATCTTTTAACTCAGTCTGCTCTTAACTTAAAGGAATCAGAGGTACTTATGCTTTTGTTGAAACATTTCTATGAGTATGCTCAAATTTCCTTGTTTTATTAGCATCCTTCAAAGATAGTTCCTTCTGATCCATGCCTTATAGTTTGAGGAACTGAAAGCTTGTCCATAATAGCATGATTTTCATGTTCTTCCCAGCATGTTTATGGGCTTCATGTCATTATTATGACATCAGAATGCATTTAGGACCTAGCAACAATCACCAAACAGAAGGGGGAGGGGCTTCTATGGATTCTAGAATTGATTGTAGTCATCTCATGCTCTTGTGGGAGCACTGTGAAGTGGATCCCCACTGCATGCTAGGCAGCACACAAAAAAAATGTGATAAACAGAAAATGTTGTCACAACCTAAAATGTGCTGTTTTGAAACCTAAATTACTCCTGACCTGAGCAGAGGAAAGGTGCAAGAGGTGAGCTTATCCATCATTAAATGAATTTTTTTTTTTTACATTTAACATACAAATTATGGGAATATCTTTTCCCAGTTTCTATTCTTTCTTCATTCAAGATTTCTCAAAACTAGAATCACCTATAATGGTTTTGCTAAAGAAACAAATCTTCTTTATTTGGACAATAGAGGCCCAAGAATCTGTGACTCCTCCAAAAGAGCATTTACCTCTATATCGATTCTGATACATCCAGACCCAAAATGACCATTCGTAGTTAAAACAGATGTATCCAGCACTGCAATAGGAGCCTTCTTATTACAATGATAATAATCACAGAATCTCCTCTACCCTTGTGCATTTTATTCCAGAAAACTGTTCCCGGCAGAATGCAACTATACTTTATGGGATAAAGAGTTATAAGTAATTAAAGTGGCATTTGAGGAATTGCACCACTTCTTGAAAGGGGCACAACTTCTGGTACAAGTTTTCAATGACCATAAGAACCTTCTATTCTTAAAAACAGCATGGCATCTCCATTCTAGCCAGGTCCAGTAGTCGTAGTTCTTTTCTTGCATCAATTTCATGTTTGTCTTTAGATTGGGTCCACAGAATGGCAAGAACAAAACCTGTCTTGAAAAGCTGGGGAAGCCCTGCCACAAGCATTCACATCTGCCTCAATCCTTGGTCCTGAAAATTTCACTATGAGTAATATTACCAAATTAGATATAATCACATCATCAGGCACAGACCCTTTCCTCAGATAAAAGATAATGTCAGATAACTAACCTGGAAGAAGGAGCAGGGATTTATAATGGCCAGGGGATATTCTATTAAGAAACAGAGGTTCACATCTGTATTATGACAGACCAAGTTGGCATTTAGAAGACAATAAAGCTGATAAATTATAGCTTTTGATAGCCACAAATCAAAAGGATACCCAGAAATTTGTGGTTTCTTTTGAAATTTATGCCTCATACAAGGTGCCACAAGCAAAATCCGTTCATGATTTTAGGAATAGTTTAAAATGGATTTTATTGTGAAACCATCAAAATTTCAAGAAAACTCCATTATACCAATGGCTGTGGACATCCTAACCAAAATAGTACATTTTATTCCTGCCATGGGACTTCCCTTGTCAAGGATGACAACACAGCTCTTTATGGAGGGAATAGTAAGATTATACGGACTGCCTGGAGAGATCAACTCAGATTAAGGATCCCAATTCACATTGAAGTTCTGGCTTGAAATAATAAGACTTCTGGGACTAAGGCTGCACTTGACTACTGCATATCATCTACAATCAAATGGCCAGAGAAAGAAAAAGAACAAAATTTTGGAGCAGTACTTCTAGGATTTCATCAAGATAATTGGGTCATATTGCCATTAAAAGCAGAATTTACATACAATAGTACATAGGGATGTGAATCGTTTTTGAACGATTAAAATTGTCAGATAATTTTAAAATCGTCCAAAATCGTTAGAGTGCACGATACAATACAAATGCCCCCGATTTATCGTCAGGGGCATTTGTATTGTATCATTAAATAGGGCGCGGGAAAACTGGCACACCAAAACAACCCTAAAACCCACCTCGAACCTTTAAAACAAATCCCCCACCCTCCCGAACCCCCCCCAAATGTTTTAAATTACCTGGGGTCCAGTGGGGGGGGGGTCCCGGTGCGATATCCAGCTCTCTGGCCACGGCTGCGTTGAGAAATGGCGCCGGTGGCCCTTTGCCCTTATCATGTGACAGGGCAAAGGTAGCGCCGGCGCCATTTTGGTTCCTGGCTTCCGACGTCACGCGTGCAGGAGATCGCTCCCGGACCCCCGCTGGACCCCCAGGGACTTTTGGCCAGCTTGGGGGGGGCCTCCTGACCCCCACAAAGCTTGCCAAAAGTCCAGCGGGGGTCCGGGAGCGACCTCCTACACACGGGCCATATTGCCAATATTCAAAATGGCGCCGGCGCTACCTTTGCCCTCACTATGTCATACAGCCATCTCGCAAACCTCTCCTTTAGGTGTTGGGCAGGACTAATTGCATGAGCTTGAGCTCTAATTGGGTGGGCCATGGCCTACACAGGCCCACCTGTGGCTATACCAATGTTATGGATTGTGAATTGATTAAAGATAGGAATCAAATAGTAAAACTAACTGGTCAGTTCTGTTTTAGGAGGATGGCAAATAATGCAGTGCAGTACCCAAAGAATCTGAATTGGAATTCGTGCTTTTCAATCTTCTATAATGATCATTATTTAGGGCTCCCTATACTTGGGCAGTGAGAGATGTCTAATATACTGTTATAGATCACCTCCTCAAGAAGGGAGGAGTTAGCAATCTGTTGCGAACTAGCTCCTACGGAAGGAGGAGTTAGCAATCTGTTATGGATCTGACCGCCAGGGAGGCAGAGTTAACAATCTGTTAGCGATCACCCCGCCAGGGAGGCAGGGTTAGCAATCTGTTGTGGATCTGCATCTCCAGAGTGGAGGAGCTAACAATTTGTAATATTCCGTGTTCGGAGTTAATGATCTGTTGTGGGTTGGCTCCCACAGAGTGGCAGTCTGTTATGATACCGCTCTAGTAGTGTAAGTAATAAACACATAATGGAAATTGGTGAATCCTTGGGCTGATGGCAGATGACAGCACCCCCAGGAGGATATCCTGAGAGGGACCACCGGCTAGGCTGGAGTATGAAGACAAACACAGATATTTCTTTATTAGACAGGAAGTAGAACAACCAGAGGTGGCAGTAGTGAGCTGATGTGCCCGGCAGGGCTGAAGTCCCTCAGATACTGGAATTGCGATCTCTGAGTTGCTGAGCTGTAGAGAGAGACTATAGATAGTGAGTAGACAGGGTATGCTGGATACATAACCAGTAGTAGATGACACACTCACAATTGTAGATATCTGTAATGGCTACTTATGCAACAGAGAGTCTTCAGTATATTCAGGAACAGGAGCCGTGGGCGAGTACTGGTTCCTGTATGCAGTCTGGAATAAGAACTCAGAGTATCTGTGTATGGGATGGCTTCTGGAATAGAAGAGAGTCTTTGGAGGGATTTAGGAACATAGGCCCTCGTGAAGTGAGTACCGGTTCCTATCTGTAATCTGTAATAGTAATTCACAAGATATAGGTATGCGATAGCTTCTGAAATAGAAGAGAGTCTGTGAAGGGTTTTAGGAACATGGGCCCTCGTGGAGCGAGTACCGGTTCCTATCTGCAATATGAAATAGTACTGTACCAGATATAGGTATGCAATAGCTTCTGAGATAGAAGAGAGTCTGTGAAGGGTTTTAGGAAAATGGGCCCTCATGGAGCGAGTACTGGTTCCTATCTGCAATCTGCAATAATAACTCACAATCTCCGTACCTGTGATAACGTCTTAGACAGAAGGGAGTCTTCAGAGATTAGGATCATGGGCCCTAGTGGAGTGAGTACCAGTTCCTATCTGTAATAGAACTCACAGCGTTCACGTCTGCGATCGCTTCCAGGTAGTAAGGAGTCTTCTGAGCATTCAGGGACGCAGGCCCTCGAGGAGCGAGTACCGGATCCCGTCTTAGCAATCTGAAATCAAGAAGAGAGAGCTGGGCCCCCGAGGAGCGGCTACCCCCTTGGTAAGTTTGTGGAGGCAGAGCAGCAGAGAAAGATTTCCCCTTGCTAACTCGATTCGTAGTTGCAAACAAAGACCTTTTAAGTTGGAAGCGGATGACATCACCACGGGGGGACGCCCCCGAGGTCCACGTCCTTGCTGGTACAAACTCTGGAGCGCGCACACGAGCGTGCCCTTACATCATCAGGAACATGGCGGATCCGCAGCGTCAGGCCAGCCCGGGGATTCCAGGGAGAAGCGGTGAGGAGAAGCCGCGGCAGCATCTGTCCGTCAGACCCGAAGGGAGTCGCCACAAAGGTAGAGAGGGTGGAGCAAGGGCGAGAATAGGCACGAACGCAACATATACTATGAATGTAGTTTATAGAGAGTTTCCCTAAATGTCTGTATGCTTTCTGTTAATTACTTAACAAAATAAAACAATATTTGTTTTCACTTTTGTTCAATTTTAAAATATATAGCTGTTAACACCTATAACATGCACAATGCCGAGCAGTTTTTGCTAGTAAATTTACTGTATATGGTAGTCTGAAAGGATAACAAATATCACTCCATACTTCAAAGCAATAAGTGAGCAACCAAACAGGACTACAAACAGGGTTTCTGAGTGTAGAGGTGGAAGTTGGATTTTGCATGCTAGCTGATTTTACTTGCTCATTTCTCATTGCTCATTGCTCTTTCTCGTTTCTTTCAATAGATACCAGAAGCACCTAACAGCTGAAGGATGACCAGGAAATATTGCATCACCAAAGCTTTCACCACTGACATTACTTCTGCCACTGTTCAGTTGGATATCCTGATCCATAGTGAGGAACTGGTTCAGTGTCAAAGTTGTCTATTGGATGACTCCCTCAGATAACAGATGGCAGAACTGAGAGAGGAAATGGCAAAGCTGAGAAGCATCCAGGAGAATAAAGACTATGTCAATGAAATGCTTATTGAGGTATCAAAGATGGAAAACTCAAGCAGAAGTGAAGGTAAAACTGGACCACAATGATGAGAGCTGGATCCGGATTACGTAGGCAGCTGTGGTCCTTGAGTGCTGTGAGTCAATCATGTTTTGAGGCTATTCACAATGAATATACATGAGATGCATTAGCTTGCAATGAAGGTTGTGCATCCAAACACATCTGTTAATATTCAGTATGGACATCTTGAAAACCCAACTGACTTACAGCACTCAAGGACCAAAGTTGCCTACTCCATTCTAATAGCTGTAGTAATCCAAGGATGGAAGTTTGCTAAACTCAAGGACTAGAGTTGCCTACTCCTGCACTAGACCCTTCACACTGACTTCATTTTCCCTCAAGCTGAAAAACTGGGATTCAGCCCTGGAGCTGAAGGAGAAGAAATTATCCTAGGAAGAGGAATAACCAAAATTCGTAAGGTTGCATATTCATGAATGTTCAGCATCCTCTGCACTTAGGAGGTAGAGCATAGGAGTAGTTGGTGACTCATATTAGAGGGGCTTAGAAGCATTCATCTGCCAGTCAAACATTTTGTCCCAGGAAGAGTACTGTCTGCAATGTATCAAGATCTTAGACATTATAGAGAGAATGCCAAGAATCATTAAATTGACTACTATCCAATGCTGCTCATCCATGTTGACATGAATGGGATGTGCATTTATATGAAATGAATTGGTAAAATTCAGCGAATGAGACTATTTTTGTTTCATTCATGGACCCCCGAAATGAATAGAGGGTGCCCATGAACTTAAACACAAATTTTATTTTTATTTGTTTGTTTTCCATTCAAATCTATGGCCCATTGAAAAGTGCAGCAACAAGACTATTAGCTATAGCAACCAACCAATGTGTTGTGCGCCCCGACCGCGTCCAGCCCGAGCACTGACCTGCTCACCTCGCTAGCTCCTCTGCAGGTCATGAGTCGGCCTCCTCAGCGGCAGCCGTGAGCTCCTCCAGGCCTCGGCATCCCGCAGCGGCGGTCGCTGGGCCTTCCACTGAGCACCAGGCCTCACGCCGAAGTTCAGCATCTCCAGTGGCGTTGGCCACGTCCCTATGCGCTCATGGACCACCCGGCCTCTTGTAGGGCCAGGAGCGGGTCCTAGCTCTGCGGCGCACCCTGACTGATCGAACGATATAAGGAAGTCCCTGCCTGCACTTCCTTGCCTTAGCAATCGGGTCGGCACTGTAAGTGTACTAGTTTGCCTCCACGTTCATAGTCTTGTTCCAGTCTTATTCCAGCCTTGTTCCAGCGTTCTACTGTTCCAGCATCCTACTGTTCCAGCGTCCTCCGTTCCAGCCTTCCAGCGTCCTTCTGTTCCAGCGTCCTTCTATTCCAGTGTCTGTCTGTCCTGTCTCCCCAGGTAGTACCCTCGGACTGTCTCTCTGGTACTGACCTCGGCCTGCTCCTGTCCGCTGCCTGGATCCTGACCTCTGCCTGCCTTGTGACCTCGTCTGACCTCCGGAACCTGACTCCTGCCTCGTTGACTACTCCTAGGATTCTGATCTTGGCTCCCATTGACCACGTCTCCTAATTCTGGCTCTGTCCCTTGCCTTCTCATCACCTATGCAATTCTGGTCTTCCTTGCTCCTCCAGACCTACAGCCTAGAGTGCGACCTCACTCCCTTGCTGTCCGTGGGCATGCCTCTCTACTACTTCTCCAGCAGACCCTGCGAGGCCCACCTAAGTCCAAGCGGCCCGGGTCCCTATGGGCTCCACCTAGGTGGACCGCGGACTTCCAGTGGTGAAGCTCATCCTAGCTTCTGTCTCCTCCAGTGCTCCTCCCCCTGGGGGCAGGTGCTTCCTGAACCCCACCAAGGAGCCGTTCTCCACTGCTCCAGGACAAGGGTCCACCTCCAAACGCAACCAATACTTGCATGGGGTAGAAGCTGAGCTGGAAATGAAGCAGAATTAGGCAAGTACAAATGATGAAGGACCAATTAAGATGAAGCATTTTTTAATTAGTCTATAGATAGCATCCTCCCACTGAAAGGTCTGAGCATTTGCAAAGAAACAGCGAGGTCCATATTCAGAAGCATTTAGCTGGCAAACTCAGAAGTTAGAATACTTAAAGAAGCAAACAGCAAAGTTCCAACAATATATAATCATAAACTCAAAAGAGTGTTCAAAATATTGATCATTTTCCTATTATAATTTGCTGTATATATTGATAAAGACTTATTTCAGGAACTGGTATCATATGTTTACTAGGGGTATGAATCGTGTGATCGATTGTCTTAACGATCGATTTTGGCTGGGGGGGGAGGGAAATCTGATCGTCGTGTTTTTTTTTTTTTGTTAAATCGTTAAAAATTGTAAATCGGGGGAGGGCGGGAAAACTGGCACACCAAAACAACCCTAAAACCCACCCCGAACCTTTAAAACAAATCCCCCATCCTCCCGAACCCCCCCAAAATGTTTTAAATTATCTGGGGTCCAGTGGGGGGGTCCCAGCGCGATCTCCCGCTCTCGGGCCATGGCTGCGTTGAGAAATGGCGCCGGTGGCCCTTTGCCCTTATCATGTGACAGGGCAAAAGTAGCGCCGGCGCCATTTTGGTTCCTGGCTTCCGACGTCACTCGTGCAGGAGATTGCTCCCAGACCCCCGCTGGACCCCCAGGGACTTTTGGCCAGCTTGGGGGGGGGGGCCTCCTGACCCCCACAAGACTTGCCAAAAGTCCAGCGGGGGTCCGGGAGCGACCTACCGCACGCGGGCCATATTGCCAATCTTCAAAATGGCGCCAGCGCTACCTTTGCCCTCACTATGTCATACGGACCCCAGGTAATTTAAAACATTTTGGGGGAGTTCGGGAGGGTGGGGGATTTGTTTTAAAGGTTCGGGGTGAGTTTTAGGGTTGTTTTGGTGTGCCGGTTTTCCCGCACCCTATTTAACGATACAATACAAATGCCCCTGACGATAATTCGGGGGCATTTGTATTGTATCGTGCACTCTAACGATTTTGGACGATTTTAAAATTATCTGACGATAATTTTAATCGTTCAAAAACGATTCACATCCCTAATGTTTACAATGATAACCATCACTCTGTCTGCATAGTAAATTTTAATCATTTACCAGTCCCTCCACATTCACCTTTTCATTAAACTTTTATAGTTTATATAGTATAGACCAGCAGATGACTAATTTTTTTGTGCTTTATTTTGATTTGCAAATAAAAAAACATTTAAAAACTTGTTTTATTTATCTTTTTCTTCTATTTGATGTCCTCCATATTGCCAATAATTTTTACATTTTTCAATGTACAAGCTATTATAGGTACTCACTTGCTAGTGTACAAACTTTTTAATTCACAGCATTCTGGTGTTATCTGTATGCGCTCTGGTAACTAGGGTTCTTAGTGAGAAGCATAACCTGCAACCCTAAGTGGTCAGCATGGGGGTGGGGACTATAAAGCATACTTGGAGATGTCATTTTGAAGTCACTGTGCATACTTTCCTGTGCATATTTTCGTATTTGCAAAATATGTGGGGCAACTAAATCCCCATCGTACTGGTCACCAGTGGATTTTTAAAGAGAAACACCACAGAGAATTTTCAATTAAAAATTGGCCTGCAGACTTGCAGGTACAAAGTATCCAGATCAACTGAACCAAATCACGGTGAACCTAGAAGATGTGGTAGGCCTGATTGACAAACTGAAGCGTAGTAAATCACCTGGACAGATGGTATACACCCTAGGTTTCTGAAAGAACTAAAAATGAAATTTCAGACCAATTAGTAAAATTTGTAACCTGTCATTAAAATTATCCAATGTACCTGAAGACAGGAAGTTGGCCAATGTAACCCCTATGTTTAAAAAGGGATCCAGGGGTGATCTGGGAAACTATAGACCTGTGAGCCTAAATTCAGTGCTAGGAAAAATCGTGGAAACTGTTATAAAGAATAAAATTACAAAACATTTAGCTAGACATGGTTTGATGGGACACAGCCAGCATGGATTTACCCAAGGGAAGTCTTGCCACACAAATCTCCTACATTTTTTTGAAGGGGTGAATAAACATGTGGACAAAGGTGAACCGGTAGATATGGTGTATTTGGATTTTTAGAAGGCATTCGACAAAGTCCCGCATGAGAGACTTCTAAGAAAACTAAAAAGTCATGGGACAGGAGGTGATGTCCTTTTGTGTATTGCAAGTTGGTTAAAAGACAGGAAATGGAGAGTAGGATTAAATGGTCAGTTTTCATAGTGGAAAAAGGTAAACAGTGGAGTGCCTCAGGGATCTGTACTTGCACCGGAGCTTTTTAATATATTTATAAATGATCTGGAAAGGGGTGCAATGAGTGAGGTGATCAAATTTGTGGATGACACAATATTATGCAGAGTAGTTAAATCTTAAGTGGATTGTGATGAATTCCAGGAGGATCTTGCGAGACTGGAAGATTGGGCTTCCAAATGGCAGATGAAATTTAACGTGGACAAGTGCAAAGTGATGCATATAGGGAAAAATAACCCTTGCTGTAGTTACACAATGTTAGGTTCTATATTAGGAGGTACCACCCAGGAAAGAGATCTAGGCATCATAGTGGATAATATATTGAAATCGTCGGCCCAGTGTGCTGTGGCAATCAAAAAAGCAAACAAAATGTTAGGAATTATTAAGAAGCTAATGGAAAATAAAACAGTATGTCATAATGCCTCAGTGTCACTCCATGGTGAGACCGCAACTTGAATCCTGTGTGCACTTCTGTTCACCGTATCTCAAAAAGGATAGAGCTGCACTGGAGAAGGTACAGAGAAGGACGACCAAAATGATAAGGGGCATGGAACGGCTCCCCTATGAGGAAAGGCTAAAGAAGTTAGGGCTGTTCAATTTGGAGAAGAGACAGCTGAGGGGGGATATGACAGAAGTCTACAAAATCATGAAAGGACTTGAAAAAGTTAATGTAAATTGGATATTTACTCTCAGATAATAGAAGGACCAGGGGGTACTCCATGAATTTAGCAAGTAGCTAATTTAAAAGAAATCAAAGAAAATTCTTTTTATAGTTAAATTCTGGAATTCATTGCCAGAAGATGTGGTTAGTGCAATTAGTGTAACTGCGTTTAAAAAAGGTTTGGATAAGTTCTTAGAGGATAAATCCATAAACTGCTATGAAGGTAATTAATAAGCAATAGCATTTGTGATCTGTATAATGTTTGGGTACTTGCCAGGTACTCGTGACATGGATTGGCCACTGTTGGAAACAGGATACTGGGCTTGATGGACCCTTGGTCTGACCCAGTATGGCATATCCTATGTTCTTACATTATGCTCTTATGGACCTGTAAACACCACAAAAAGTTTAAAAAATTGTCCTCACTATTTCTTTTTGCCTCTGGTACCCACTTAAATGTAAGCTCCTTGGAGGAGGGACTTACTGTATCTGAATAATAAAAGTAGTGTCAGCCACCTTAAACATTATTTGGAAAGATGAGCTAAATATCCAAAATTTAGAAAAAAATCAATGGGATGTCACTTCTTTGTTTTTCCTTAGTCCTAACTTCCTAAGGTACTTTGCCCATTAATCATGGTATTGAACAACCAGGCTCAATTGCAAAATCAGAATGGCAAACCTGGAAAGAGTAGGTACAAGGTAGATAGGAATTCAGCTTGATAACAAAGTATTAAAATAAAACTCCCTTTGTCATGGAAGAAAAAGAAGCAGGCAGCTTTTCTCCTGGCAATTGACATTTCACCCAAAGGAAAAAAAAAAGATTTTAAAAAATCCAGTACTGCAGCTTTAAAGGTCAAGTGCCACCGACTAAAATTATCAGAATCTCTTGGATACAGTACAGTGTATTTAACAGCTTCATATCGCTTTTAAACAACGTTATCACTAAATTGTTTAAAATGTCATCAGGCTTGAAGAGGCTGCTATGATTGTTTGGTCCCTGCATCCGTCAGCCTCATCACAGTAGAAGAGGTTGGAAAACAAATGCTGATGTAGCATTACCAGATGACTCTGTATCACCTTGAACAGGATGATCCAGTCCTGGTTTTCTCCCCAATGCAGGTACATAGTATTTGTTTTCTCAGGAAGATCTGAACTAGAGTCTCATGCATGCAATGGAGGAAAACAGAACTGGTTCATCCCTGCCTAAGTATCATGAAGACATCTGGTAACCCCATACTAATGGCATGCTTAGTACAATGTAGCACAGGCAGGGTGCAGAAATAGGAAGAACATGCTGATGCACTTATGTACAACTCACTATACAAAACAAGATATTCTGATTCTAGTGTCCTCTCAATAACAGTATCACAAATTCCCTCTACTACCAGGTGCATTGTAAAATAATGCAAAACCTGGAAAAAAAACCCCAAAATTCCCACTCTGTGCATGTCTGTCAAACCTGCCATACCGCAGCAGGCTAACTCCATGAAATGAATCAGAAATATCCCTATCCATGAAAAGGCAGCAGTTCACCATTGATGCAATATAATATTGAGAAAATACCATTAAGGCTGATACAAATCCCTACATGCTAGTACGGTACCTCATCTCAGTCACATACACAAAGAACACAGTCAGACCTTCCTTCACCAAATATAGAATAAAAGACCACAAATTACAAATGTGGAAACAAACTGGAATGGAAAACCCAAGACCACCTTCTGCATGCAGTGCAAAACTGGAGAGCTAGAAACAAATAGAAGCAAAGTTCAAAGAAAAATGCATATTCTCAAAACTGACATAGTATGACTCTTGGATCCAGTCACTCCCCCCCATGCACTCGTCACTTCTCCCAACTACTCAATCATCCCTTCACATCCTCATATCCCTGTCCAACATTCCTAACTGCCCCCACTCACACATCCTCTTCCCCATGCTCCCTCTCTCCCCTGTTCAACTCTCCCTGCCCTTCCCAGCATTCATCTGCTCACTTTTTTCCCACCCTTTCCTGCTCAGCATCCCCGAACCTCCTTTCTCCCCCAACCCAGCAGCCCCCGACACCTCCATCTCTTCCTCCATTTCCATCTTTTCTCTCTGCCCAGCAGCCCCATCCCCTCCCATCTCCACCTCTCCCCATACAGCAGCCCCAACTTCCTTCCCCTCACCCCTTCCTCCCTAACTTCCCACACCTTCCTGCCCAGCACATTTCCCCATTCTCTTGGCTCCCAGTCAGCAGAAAAGCCTTCAGTCCAGTCCAGAGTCTCCCTCCCTCTTTACCAACAGCAGATGAGGGCAAGAAGCATTGAGGAAAGGAAGAAGATGAGGAAGCAGTGGAAGTTGGCAGTAGATTTATATAGCACACACTTCTCTCCTTTATGATCTTGCTTTCATATCCAGGCCCCATGGGGATGAAAGCATCAGCAACCTCACTGCCAGGCCAGGCAGAGGAAGATAACGTTTACCTCCTTCCGGGCCCATATGAACAGGAGTTGGTGGGTGAAGGATGAGGGATCAATCTCCCACTGGGCCAGGAAGAGGAGAAGGAAGCAAGAGCAGCTTCCTGTCATACCCAATAAAGAAGTAGTCAGCCAATCCCTGCCCAGACTGATGAGGAAAGAGCACGAGGGACCTTCTGGGACCTCGTGACACACTAGTGTGTCCCAACACACCTGTTGAGAACCACAGGTGTGTCGCAGCTTCCTGGTGTCCTACTTCCTCCTTTGGGTTTTCTTCCCTCTCCTTCTTTGCAGTGAGATGCACATTTTCTTCTGTCCGGGCAGGAATGGCAGCAGTGTTAGTGGAAACTGGCAACATCAGCGGCATGGTCCTTTCTTCTTCCCACCCCCATGGCAGGAACAGGAAGTGATGTACAGTGCAGTGCTTGGGAAGAAAAGAAGACCTTGCTGCATTAAGTACCGGCAACAGCACGGATCCAGACCAAAATGAAGTGCATCCAGTGATCAGCAATGGGAGAAAGAACAGAGTTAGTCCCCACAGCTGATGGGCTGCAGAGGCTGGAGGAAGAGGCTAGTGCAGCTGCCGTTTGTGCTGGGGAGGAGGGGGGTCATGAGTGAGTGTGAGCCAGAGAGAGAGAGAACATGTGTGCGAGATTGAGAGCTTCTATGTAAGTAAGAGACCATGTTTGTGCAAGTGTGACTGACAGTTTGTGTTTAAGTGAGAGAGCATGTGTATGATTGAGACCATGTGTATGATTGAGACCATGTGTATGATTGAGAGAGACAGCATGTGTGATTGAGACAGATTGGTCAGGAAGGAGTGTGTGTGAGGGAGACAGACTGGTCAGGGAGGTGGCAGGTGTGTGTGTGTGTGTGTGTGTGTGTGTATTTGTGTGAGGGAGGGAGACATTCTGGTCAGGGAGGTGACTGGCATGCGTTAAGGACAGAAACTGGTCAGGAAGGTGACTGGTGTTAGTGTGTGTGTGTGTATGTGAATGAGACAGACTAGTCAGGGAGGTAACTGATATGTTTGTGAGGGAGACATACTGGTCAGGGAGGTGACTGGTGTTTGTGAGGAAGAGAGACTGGCCAGGGAGGTGACTAGTATGTGTGTGTGTGTGTATAAGGGAGACAAACTAGTCAGGGAGGTGACTGGTGTGAGTGTATGAGGGAGACATACTAATCAGGCAGGTGACTGGTATATGTTAAGGAAAGAGACTAGTCAGGGAGATGGCTGCTGTGTGTGAAGAAAAGAAACTGGTCAGGGAGGTGACTGGTGTGCATGAAGAAGAGAGAAATATTGGTCAGGAAGGTGACTGGTGTGTGTGTGTGAGAGAGAGAGACTGGTCAGGGAAGTGTCTGATGTGAGAGAGAGAGAGACTGGTCAGGGAGGTCACTAGTGTGTAAGAGACAGAGACTGGTCATGGGGTATACTTGGTGTGTGTGTGTGTGTGTGTGTGTGTGACTGGTTGTGGGCCCTAAGGAAGAGGACCATGAGTAAAAATGTGCATATTTAAATTGTTGAACATAAATACATTTTGGGAGTTTCAATTCCTGCTTTTGCTGTCAATCTATATAATCAAATCATTTGTATTCAGTTTGAATCCCTTAAAACAATGAAATAGATTAAAACTAAATAAAAAGTAAGAAATCATAAAAGCCAATAGTAAAAATGGTAATCACATTAAAATAAATAAATCAGATAAAAACATTTATATTTAGAAAGTTGTAATAAAATGTGCAACCCTAGTGTATCTAATATGTATTTTTCAATAGAAGTAGTCTGAGTGTCAACACACCTTGTGCTGCTTTGGTTTTATTCTCAATTTTAGTTAACAGAGGAAACCTTAGTATATCATTACACTCACCCACCAAAAATTTATTTATGTCCAATAATTTAAATATGCACATTTTTACTCCAGTAGAATTTGAAATCATGTTACGTTTTTTAGATACACTAAGATTGCACATTTTATTACAACTTTCTAAATATAAATGTTTTCATCTGATTTATTTATTTTAATATGATTACCATTTTTACTATTGGCTTTTGTGATTTCTTACTTTTTATTTAGTTTTAATTTATTTCATTGTTTTAAGGGATTCAAACCAAATACAAATGGTTTGATTGTATAGATTGACAGCAAAAGCGGGAATTGAACCTCCCAAAATTTATGTCCAACAATTTACATATGCACATTTTTTCTCTTTCACTGTTATTCTCATCAAATTGACTGACAGCTTTTTAAATAGTAAATTATATGTTTCTATTTAGACGCTAAGGGCCGGATTTTATAAATTAGCGCGATCGCGTACTTTTGTTCGTGCACTAGGCGCGAACAAGAGTACGCGGGATTTTAATAGATACGCGCGTAGTCGCGCGTATCCATTAAAATCCGGGGTCGGCGCGTGCAAGGCTGCCCAAAATCGGCAGCCTGCGCTCACCGAGCCGTGCAGCCTGCCTCCGTTCCCTCTGAGGCCGCTCTGAAATCGGAGCGGCCTCGGAGGGAACTTTCCTTTCACTCCCCCGCACCTTCCCTTCCCTTCCCCTACCTAACCCACCCCCCCGGCCCTATCTAAACCCCCCCCCTAACTTTGCGCGCGCCGGCCAGCTGCCCCGCTCCGAGTTCTGGTCCCGGGACTGGTCCGGAGGCTGCGGCCACGCCCCCGGAACACCTCCAGGCCAAAAACATGCCTGCGGCGCCGCCCCCGAAACGCCGCGTCACGTGCGACACGCCCCCAAAACGCTGCATCACTGCCGACACGCCCCCCGACATGCCCCTCCATGCAAGCCCTGGGATTTACGCGCATCCCGGGGCTTGCGTGCGCCGCCGAGCCTATGCAAAATAGGCTCAGCGCGCGCAGGGGGGGTTTGGGGTAGGTTTTCGGGGGGTACGCGCGTACCCCTTTGAAAATCTACCCGTAAAGTTTTATCTGCTGATATATCCCATTGTTCTCTTTTTATTCTGTTTTCTAGTCCTTGTATACACCATAATGTCTCCACACATATATATGTTTTTGTGTAATATTTTGATAGTTATTGTTCACTTGTGCATTATTTCAATGTTTTATATTTTCAGTTGTCTTTAATGTTCACACACATGTATGTTGTTTGATTCATTTTTTTCTTACATGTGTATTTTAATTTGCATTTAATTTTAATTTTAGTAGCCCCGGAGGTAGCTCTTAAAAAAAGAGTGAAACTCAGCCCGAGTCGGGCTGAACTATTATCAGAATAAAAGGTTTCCATATACCGATCTTGTTTCTTCTGTTCGCTGTACAGCTATCTTGGATCGGCTTCCGGTTTGTTTTTTGGGTCTATTGATGTTTTTTGGCTTGGTGTAATATTTGCAGTGTTGTCTTTTCTTGGGTAGGGTTTATTTAATCTCATTTGAATATCCTTTTCCATTTGAAATTTATTATAACTGCAAACTTTTTAATTGTGTGTTGGAAAGGGTCATTCAAGGCTGTATGCTTTGCCTAGCACATCTAATACCCTTGCACCAGTCCTGGGATCACAGTGGTATGGGAGTGATATCAAGTAAAAAAGGCAAGATAGTAAAGGAATGCCTACATAATGTGAGAGACAGAGAGACTATCTATAATGGCCTTCTGGTAGTTAGCTTTTTATGCTACTATAGGAAGCCCACCTAGTAACTCGAGGTGAGGTTTAGGTAGTAGTGTAGGGGTTAGGGGCCACTTTTACATGCAGACTGAGATGTACGAACAGAACAGAACAGTACTCTTGTGAAGATTTGATGTCCTTTGGAGTGAGAAACTCACGCAACAATGAGATTTGTACAATGTTCTCTCAACCTAGCTTGATGTTACCCAGGTAGAGAGTACATCAAGCTAGTTTGATGTCAACTCTCAACCTAGTTTCTCTCAACCTAGCTTGATGTTACCCAGGTAGAGAGTACATCAAGCTAGTTTGAGAGAACATTGTACAAATCTCATCGTTGTGTGAGTTTCCTCACTCCGAAGGACATCAAATCTTCACAAGAGTGTACTGTTCTGATCGTACGTCTCACTCTGCATATAAAAGTGGCCCCTAACCCCTACACTACTATTTAAACCTCACCTCGAGTTCCTAGGTGGGCCTACTACAGTAGCATAAATAGCTGCTTACTATGGTGTCAACCCCCAGAGGTTCTCTCTCTCTCTCTCTCTCCTTCCCCTCCTCTCCCCAGCCCAAAAATATCCAAAATGGAATTTGCAAAAAAATTGTAAATTGTATCATGGGCATAAAACACAATATCACACAGTCTAACACAATTGAAGAAGGTGCAGCTATTTTCAGCATTAAAACTGTGTGATATTGTATGTTATGGCTTTGCAAAATCAGCCCACTTTTGCAGAAATCCTGCCCCTGCCTCCTCCTCAATCTCTCCCCTTTTAAAAATTTGCATCGAACCATGCATTATGGTGCTTATCGCATGCAATAAGGCGTTTTTTTGCATAAATGACCCTGTATGAGACTGATCACTGGCTCAAGAGATAATCAACAGTAATAGTGCAAAACAGATTTACTGAGTTATTATTTATTTTTTTATTTATTTAAGGTTTTTATATACCGGCATTCAAGATAAAATCCCATCATGCTGGTTTACAATAAAACGATGGTGCATGAACAGAAAACACAAACAGGAACTGTAGTGCGGAAGAGAGCAGTTATAAGAAACAGGCATGCTTAAACTGGGAGCGGAAGGAAAAAGAAAAAGGTTAAAAGCAATTTAAATATTTACAACGAACAGTTAAATGAGCTGGTTGTGTTCTAGACCTTGAAATTGAGGGACGTTAGCTGGAGTCTGGGAAAGCTTGTTTAAAGAGCCAAGTCTTAAGTTTCTTCCTGAAGGTTAGGAGGCAGGGTTCCTGTCTTACAAACTTACAAAATCCAAAAGTCACACAAACTTATTAGAAAGTTTGTGTGACTTGATAAATGACAAATATTTTGGATTCTTCTTCAAATCAAATGCATGTTTTCCTAATGTTAAGTAATTGTGGTTTTCCTGACTGTTTTAATGGAATGTTATTGGTATTATTATATTTGGGATCATTTGGTTATAACTTGCATTGTGCACAGTTTTCTAGTAATTAAAGTTTAAAATAAATAAATAAATAGTCATGTGGAAGGGCAAAAAGTTTACTCCATGTGTCCAAGTGTTCAGAATTGAAAATTGGCAACCCTACACCTGTGTTTATTTTCTCTGGCCAAAATAGACATATGCTTGGGAAAAAAAAACCCAAAAGGGGAGTGGAGATGACTTTTGCTTCAAGGAAATAAACATTCTTTTCAAATGTCAGTGTGCAAAGGGTTTTCCTGCTGTCCTATAGGACAGCCTAGGCCCCACCGTTTGTTTGTTTTTTTGTACACATAGACAGTGACTGTGACTATAAAGTTTGGTCATTTCCTGAATATCCAATAGCTAAGTATCAGTTGAGGTTTTTAACAGTTCACAATTTTATTCAGTTGCCTATCCTAACTGATATAAAATACTATTTTTATTGGTATTTGCACATTTTACTTTACAATTTGTTTCCTATTGTTGATTTTCTGCTGATCTCAGCTCTATTATCCCCCTCCCCCCCCCCCAACACCCGCCATTTTAATACCCGAATTCAGTTACACATTGTTAGTAAAAAGCCTGATGCCATCCTGGTGTGTGGTGATGTTCTATGCTACCCTCTTACAAGGAAAAGGGAGGAAAAAAGGGGTCTTGGTAAGAGAAAAGGAGTGGTGGAACAGACGGGTGCAGGGCTCCTCTATCCCATAACCCCCACGCTTTCTGCCTTTACCCCCAGGTGTAGGTGGGGTTCTTGTTTCTGATGCAGCATACTCCCCCCCCCCCCCCCTCCCGGCAGCAGTTAATCTGTATTTATCTGTGAGGGGGTCCTATACATTTGTGGATCCTATGGGGAAGATAGTGGGTGGTCTTGCATCATAAGAGAGTTTATTTTGCCCCGTGACAAAAAGAACCCCTCCTTCTTGCAAAAATGGTAGTACACCTTTTATCTATTTATTTAGTTAGTTAGTTCAAAAAACATAGACAATGCATATTACAACACAACAATATAACTAGACAAAAGACCATCCTAGCTACATCGAGCCGCCCCCATTCCTTAAAAACGCCAACACGACCTCAAAAAGTCTGCTTAAAATGATGTGCTTTTAGAAGTTTCTTAAACCTCAGCAGAGATGATTCTAATCTTATCTCTCTTGGTACATGTTCCGCAAATCTGGTCTGGCCTCACAAGAAAGATGGTCTTGGAATTCACCAAGTCTAACTTGCTTTATGGAAGGAATGTCCAGTATATTCTGGCAAACTGATCTCATGGGATGTACTAGTTGATAAATCTTAAGCACCAAATTGAAACACATTAGGGCAAGACTGTAAATAGCCTTAAATACTAGGAGCTCAATATTGAAAAGAGCTAAGTAAGAGGGAGAAATATTAAGCTGTGATAGTTTTTCATGGGAAGGGCCACATTTCATGGGGGGAGGGGCCATCCCCATGATATTTGGCCTCTCTCTGGCAAATTATCATGGCTGTACCACAGTGTGATTTTTTATCATGAAACAAACACGCAACAAAAAAGTCATGCCACAGTCCATCTTTATCTCACACAATGGTGGCCCACTGCAGCTGGGGCCATCATTGCTTAAAGTGCCAACAGCACAAAAATTGGCTCCCAAAGCAAAAAATCACTTTGAGGGTTGATGTTGAGCTCTGAACAAGGCAGCACTGCCCCCTAGGGATGTGCAGAGCAAAATTTTATGTTCATATTTTTTATGTCCGAAAGGGGGTCCCACTTGTGGCCAATATGGACATAAAAAAAATCCAATGAGTTGGGTATATGTACATATGTGCAAAAAAAAAATTTAAACCCCCTCACCCTCCTTAATCCCCCCCCAGACTTACCACAACTCCCTGGTGATCGAGCGAGGAGTGAGGACGTCATTTCTGCAATCCTTGGCGAGAAGCATGTGACGTTGGTGGCACGTCGAGTGACGCGGCGTCACGTGATTCCCGGCGAGTTCGCGCCGGACGGCTCGTTCGGCCCAAAAAGAACTTTTGGCCAGCTTGGGGGGGCCTCCTGACCCCCTCAAGCTGGCCAAAAGTTCTTTTTGGGCCGAACGAGCCGTCCTGCGTGAACTTGCCGGGAATCACGTGACGTCGCGTCTGAGTGACGCGGCGCCACGTGATTCCCGGCTCGTTCACGCCGGACGGCTCGTTCGGCCCAAAAAGAACTTTTGGCCAGCTTGGGGGGGCCTCCTGACCCCCCCAAGCTGGCCAAAAGTTCTTTTTGGGCCGAACGAGCCGTCCGGCGCGAACGAGCCAGGAATCACGTGACGCCGGCGTCACTCGACGTACCGCCGACGTCACATGCTTCTCGCCAAGGATTGCAGAAATGGCGTCCTCACTCCTCGCTCCATCACCAGGGAGTTGTGGTAAGTCGGGGGGGGGGGGGGATTAAGGAGGGTGAGGGGGTTTATATTTTTATTTTGGCTCAACAATCGCGATTTCCCACATATCGAACATATCTATGTTCGATATGTGGGAAATCCGATCGTTTATGTCGAATCAATTTTTTAAGTAAAAAAAAAATATGAGTTGCGTTTTACTAATGCGGTCAATCCGAATGCACACCCCTACTGCCCCCCCCTCAAACAAAAATCAAGGGCAAGCACATAGCAACAACTGGGGATTAGGGTGTAGGGTTGGGGGACTACCTGCCCCCCGACCACCAAGGTCCATTTTTTGGGATAGAGGTGGGGGGGGGGCACCCTAGACACCAGAGATTTTAATATATTTGGAAGAGGGGTAGGAATGGGCTGGAGCAGGTCTTTGACATAGGGGGCCATTTTGGGGGTTTGAGGGGAGGGTAGGGGGTAGGGAAGAGAATGGGTAATCACTGTGCATTTGCCTTGATTTTTTTTATTTTGGGGGGCGCAGTGCCACCTCAGTAAGCAGCAGAGGGGGGTTTAGAGTTCGCCATCGACTCCCTAGGTCATTTTTCACTTTAGGAAGGCCAATGTTCAGGCTGCTGGCTCTTTAATTTTCCCACGGGAGAATCAGGGAGTTACAATAGCGTCCCAATGCTCCCACGGGAAAATACCTATAGCTCCCTCAAATGTGATAAAATAACGCTGCTGACTTTTTTCTAAATCAGTCATATTATTTTATTTACATAGGTTTGCCTATGGATAAGCTGCTTTGCATGTGTAACGACCCACAGTTGCAGGCGGCTGCGACCGCTATTACTCACTGTGTGTTCTACCTCTGTCTCTCTCCCTTGGGGAAACTCACAGCTTTGGCCAGCCGCTTCTGTTGCTCATTGCTCCGTTCCAGGGCTCCCTGGCACAGTGAGGACGCTGCCAACCACCATGTCTCCTTTGGGTCACCGCGCTACATGGCTCCTCTTAGGGACACCAGAGCGAGAACCTCAGGGGTGTCTCCCCATGATGGCATCACTAACCCTGGACTCTTAAGTTCCATTGGAGCCTGGCCCAATGTTCCTTCCTTGCTGAATCCTATGGATCTCTCTACGGACGTCAGTTCCTGGTTCCAGTTCTTCCTGGCGTGAGACATTCTCAGGTACCCGCTCCTCGGGGGCCCTGTTTCTGTCTCCAGCTATCCACTCATCGGAGGGCCCTGTGCCTTGGACTCTGCCTTCCAGCTTCCTCGCTTCTCGGGACTGCCCTGGAACCACTCTGCCTTGTGAAGACTCTACATAAATGTACCCCGCCCTGCAGGCCACTGCCTTCCTACTCTGCTTCGAGGGATCTATGGACGTGTACCCCACTCTGCGGGCCATTGCCTTCCTATCCTGCTTCGTGGAGACCATCGGAGGTGTACCCCGCTCCGCGGGCCTTTGCCTCACTACTCTGCTTGTGGAGACCACCAGAGATGTACCCCGTCCTGCGGGCAATTGCCTCACTACCCTGCTTCGTGGAGATCTATGGAGGTGTACCCCGCTCCGCAGGCCATTGCCTTTCTTTTGTGACTGTTTCGCGCCCCCTGCTTCTCAGGGCAGCGCGTAGTGTAATTGTAACTGTGCTGTGCTTCCCCACTCCTCAGGGTAGCTCTCTCTATCACTGCCAGAGACCCTTGGGCTTCCCCGCTCCTCGCTCTCCATGGCTCCGCCCCTGGGGACACTCTCTCTCTGCACTCCTCCTTACTCAGCCTGCATCCCTTTGCCTCGGGGCCTGCCTGGCTCCTCCCCACTAGGGGGACCTATTCTGACAGTTGCATCCACATCCCTCTCTCTGCACTCTCTGGGCTGTGTCACCTGCTGCTGCTAACCTCGCCTCCCGACAGTGAGGCCCTGTGGGGCTCCTCCCCATGGGCGGTACCATCTCTCACTGCGGGCCAAGGGTCCACTAACCCACAAGTTCTAACAGCATGCATTAGGCAATTTTATTTATGCAAATGCATGCAAAGCAGCCATATTGCAGTACTATCACATGATAGTACTGCATAGAGATGTGAATCGTGTCCTCGATCATCTTAACGATCGATTTCGGCTGGGAGGGGGAGGGAATCGTATCGTCGCCGTTTGGGTGTTTAGAGTATCGTGAAAATCGTTAAAATCGTGAACCGGCACACTAAAACCCCCTAAAACCCACCCCCGACCCTTTAAATTAAATCCCCCACCCTCCCGAACCCCCTCCCCCCCCAAATGCCTTAAATTACCTGGGGGTCCAGCGGCGGTCCGTAGCTAAATCGGGGGAAGGGGGAGGGCAGGAAAACCGGCACACTAAAACACCCTAAAACCCACCCCTGACCCTTTAAATTAAATCCCCCACCCTCCCGAACCCCCGCCCCCCCAAATGCCTTAAATTACCTGGGGGTCCAGCGGCGGTCCGTAGCTAAATCGGGGGAAGGGGGAGGGCAGGAAAACCGGCACACTAAAACACCCTAAAACCCACCCCCGACCCTTTAAATTAAATCCCCCACCCTCCCGAACCCCCGCCCCCCCAAATGCCTTAAATTACCTGGGGGTCCAGCGGCGGTCCGGAACGGTCTCCTGCAATTGAATCGTGTTGTCTTCAGCCGGCGCCATTCTGCGCCGCCATTTTGCAAAATGGCGGCGGCCATAGACCAACACGATTCGACTGCAGGAGGTCGTTCCGGACCCCCGCTGGACTTTTGGCAAGTCTTGTGGGGGTCAGGAGGCCCCCCCAAGCTGGCCAAAAGTCCCTGGGGGTCCAGCGGGGGTCCGGGAGCGATCTCCTGCCGCGAATCGTTTTCCGTACGGAAAATGGCGCCGGCAGGAGATCGACTGCAGGAGGTCGTTCAGCGGGGGTTCCGGACCCTTAGCGCATTTTGATAAATGACCCCCTAAGTTACTCCGACTCCCTGTTATAATGTTGTATGGTTATAAAGTTATAATGTAACAATAATATGACATTTTAGTCATATTATTCACGAGTTATAATGTAAACCGATGTGATATACCCCAATGAATATTGGTATATAAAAACAAATAAATAAAATAAATAGAATAGATAAAAAAAAAAGGTTTCAATTAGCAGAGCATCTGCAATTTATAAAAAGAGACAAGAAAATAATTCAGGATTGAAAAGCTCAAGTGGAAGAAAGGATCAAAGCCAAAGAGGTAAAGCAAGGTGACAAAATATTTTTCAGATATATCAGAGAAAGGAGGAAGACCAGAGGTAGTATTGTATGATTGAAAAGAAACAAGGGTCATTGTGTGGAGAAAGATAAGGAAAAAGTATAACACTTCATTTCAGTGTTCACTAAATAAAACTATTGCTGGTTGGTAAGAGCACTCATGGGAATGGGGTAGATCCATATATGGAAGAGTGTTTTTGGGTAGAACTAGCGAAACTGAAAATGGACAAAGCCATGAGACCAACTGAGATATATCCAAAAGTATATAAGGAGCTCAGAGAGGTGCTAGCAGGTTTGCTGAAAGACCTGTTCAATAGATCATTGGTGCCACAGAATTGGAAAAGGGCAACTGTGGTCCTGCTTCACAAAAATGGTAACAGGGAGGAACCTGGTAACTACAGGCAAGTTAGTCTTACCTCAGTAGTGGGAAAACTAATGGAGACACTTCTAAAGGAAAGGATATTGAACTATCTGCAATACAGTGGGTTCCATGATCTGAGGCAACATAGTTTTACAGAGTATGATCATGCCAGACAAATCTGATTGACTTTTATGATTGGGTGAATAGAGAATTAGATCAAGGAAAAATACTTGATGTGATTTATCTGGATTTCAACATGCTTTAGATATGGTCCTGTATAGGAGGCTCATGAAAATTTTGAAAAGCTTGGGAATAGGTCCCATGGAAGTGGAATTGATTAGAAATTGGTTGACTGACAAATGACAGCAAGTGGTTATAAATGGAACTTACTCTGAGAAGGGAAGAGTGACAAGTGGTGCACCTCAGGGATCAGTTCTGTGACTGCTTCTATCCAATATCTTTGTGAGTGATATTGAGGAAGAGTTAGAAGGAATAGTTTGTCTTTTTGCGGATGACACTGGGATCTGCAACAGAGTGGACACTCCTGAAGAAGTAGAGAAAATGAAAAGCAATCTAAGAAATGCCAAGAAGTGCAGAATCATGCATTTGGGATAAAGGAATCCAAAGGAGCTGTACATGATGTGAGGCAAATGTCTAAAGTGCACAGAGTGAGAGAGAGACCTTGGAGTAATAGTTTCCAACAATCTGAAGGTGGCAAAACAATGTGGCAAGGCAGTGGCTAAGGCCAAAGAGATGGTAGACTGCATAGAGAGAGGCATAACCAGCAAAAAAAAAAAAAGGAAGTAATAATGTTGTTGGAGATGTCTTATCTGGTGTACTATGTTCAGTTTTGGAGACCATATCACAAAAAGAATTGAGACAGCATCCAAGCAAAAGGTGCTCAAAATGTTGTGGGTCCTGCAGCAGAAGAGTTACAAGATGAGATTGAGACAGGAGGAATATGATTCAAACATTTAAATACTTTAAAGTTATTACTGCACAGCAATCAAACCTTTTTCAATGGAAAGAAAACTGTAGAATAAAGGGTCATAATATGAAGCTCCATGGAGATGAGCAGAACCAACATCAGGAAATATTTCTTAATGGAAAGAGTGATGGATGCATGGAAGGCCCTCTGAGAAAAGGTAGTGAAGACAAAGTTGGTAATGGAACTCAAAAGCGCATGGGATAAGCACAGAGAATTAAATAATGATGAAAGAAAAGGTAATACATGTTGACTAGGATAACCTGCACAGAGCAATAATTGCCATAAAAATTAAGAAAATATAGCTTGCTGGGCAACTGGATGGAACACTTGAGTCTTTTTTTTGCTGACATTTGCTGTTAGATGAAATTTAATGTAGAAAGGTGCAAAGAGATGCACATAGGGAAAAATAATCTCAACTTCAGGTACATGATACTGGATTCTGCATTGGGAGTCACTACCCAGGTAAAGGACCATGGAGTCAGTGTGGACAATAGGTTGAAATTCCCAGCTCAGTACATGGTGGCAGTCAATAAAGCAAATAGAATGTTAGGAATGACCAAAAAAGAATGGACACTAAAACAGAAAATATCATATTGCTTCTGTATAGAGCAATGGTATGACTGTATCTTGAGTATTGTATACAGTTTGGTCACCCTATCTCTCTCTGTTCATCCATTGCTGCACCACTCCTCAAGCTTTTGATACCATTCTTTCTATATCTCAACATTCAAGGTACATCTTGGAGGGTTTTCAGCAGCTCTTCTTGCTGTTTTGCTCTGCTCCTACTGTTTCTGTTTTAAATTGCCAGTGCTACTACAGCTACTGCTGCTCCAAACCAGTCTTATTATCTTACTGTCTTTCCTCTACTGTTCCAGCTATCTATAAGGTTTCTTCCAAATCCCTTCCCCTATGGTACTTATCAATTTTGCTCTTGGCTCTGGCCTTCTGATGTTGTACATAGGCTTTACCAACTCAATTAACTTTAACGGTTTCATGTTCTTATGGACATTTTCTTCAAACTCTGTTCCCTTATGGTTTATGTGATTAGTGGTCTCATCCAATATTTAGCCTTTGATGGATTATAGAGCAAAAGGCAAGGGCTATAGAAGTGCAGCACCTAGAACCACCAGGACTATGCACCTCTATGATTACTGCTTCTGAGGTAGTGGAGGCAGTATTTGCAAAAACTGATTCAGATGAAGAATCATGTACTGGATTCCCTGAATTACAGGATATTAAACAGCTAGTGGCTAAAGAACATTTGGTGCCTCTAGGTAGTAGCATCTTAGACTCCAATTAAGACCAATTCCAAATCTGAATAGCCAGCTCCTTCAGAAATTACATCAGACCTCATCCAGGCTGCCTAGTGTTTTGCACCAATTTGGTTGGAGCCCTTTAACCCTCATTTGGAGCCATGGATTGTTCTTGCCACTCTGGGTGGCTGCTTTGCACCTTTCATGATGCTTTAGAGTCTTCATGCCACTCTTTCATTTGCTTTCACCCTCTATTGCTGCCTTGGGAGATTTTCTGCCTCTTATGGTATTTTGTTCTCCATTCATGATACCTTGAGCTATTCATGCCACACTAGGTGCACTGTGCCCCTCTCATACAGCTTTGGGAGTTAATGCCAGTTAATGTTCTTTGTCTCACTTTTGAAGTCTTGAGGTGATATGACCATCTTGCTGCTGTTGTCTTGGAGAGCTCCTGCCACTGCTGGTATTGTTTTGCCCCATTGGGATCTTCATGCCATTTTAGATGCAATGTTGTCATAGTCTTGATGTATTTGTAAGCTTTCTCACTTCTGATGATGTCTACCTACCAGTTTCATTAGAAATGATTGGAAAATCCCAATTTGGGAGCCCCAAATAGGCTGCATTGCTTCTCTTTTGACTATGATTCTAAATGAATGAATAAAACAAACAAAACATTTTTTTTGTTTAAAACTAATGGAGTGAATGGAGATACTCTACAAAATATATGAATGTACTATAACAAAAATATTTTCTGTACACATCCTATGGATAACCCACCTAGCATCATCATATCTTTAATCACTCTTATTGATTTAGAAGGGTGCAGACTTAAGCAAGGCTGTTTATCAAGTGCCAACCAAATCTAAGGGTTGATTGAAAATTCCACCATTAATAAGAGGAACATCACTAGAAGTTACAACTAGTTTAAATATGTCCTGAAAAAAAGTCTGGGGTATCTGATGTGGATGGAAATATATTGAGAATTACTGCCTGATTATGACCTATTTCCACAATTATTTTCAACCATCTACCCTGCATATTGAAATTTTGTGAAACCAATTGAATATTAGATGATTTATTAATTAAAATAGCAACACTACCCTTTTTCTGAACAACAGGGGAGAAATAGCAATCTTTAACCGAATTCCCAAAGAGTTTAAGGTATTTATTAAATGATAAGGGCCTGATTTTCAAAAGGATTTCATGCTTAAACAGGGCTTTACACATTTAAATGCACTTTACCAATGTAAGTGGGCTTTTGAAAATTACTATAATATATGCCATTGAATTGTCCATAGGACTTACCCATGTTAAGTGCATTTAAGGCTGGTAAATGGCTTTTAAAAATTGCCACGATAGTTGCATGCATAACTCTCTTGAAAATTCCACTGTAAGTGAATCTCCTGAAGCAAACCACTAGTTTTCTATAAAAAAATAATTCAAGGGGGGGGCAAGATGGCGGCTGTGTAAGTTGGATCGGAGGAATGCTCTCTCTGTTTGTCTACGTTTCTTTTAAGATGCCACATAAAAGAAAGGGTAAAGTTCACTTGTACCCCACCGAAGCTGCTATGCCCTCTTCACAGAGACTGATAACATCTTACCATTCCACTCCAACCATCGAAAAGGAGGGCGAATTCCCCGCTGTGAGTAACCTCGAGGGAGCGGGGGAACCACCAGGGGAGGTGACTCTGAGCCCTCCGTACTTTCAACCTCCTCAGGTCCCGAGATTGTCTGGCTCCTCTCCCAGGCCCGGGGTGCCATCGGATGACGTCGAATGTGTGACTCCGGATGGTGGGGGCTTGAGAGCGGTCTCGCCCGGACAAAGCCCAGCACAGTCGCGGTCGGAGGACCTGGAAAGCGTTGGAGCTGGGGCGTGCTTTCGGACCTCAACGCCGGACAGAGAATCTAGAACCCCGGCTGGAGCGACAGGAATGCCTGGGACAGCAAGGGAGGAAAGTGACTTAACCCATCTGGAAGAAATGGGTGAGTCCTTTCATATGCCACCTAAACCTAAGGTTGTAACGCTGGAAGCGTTATGGGATTTAATGGCCACTTTAGGCCAGTGTCATAAGGAACAAGGGACAGAATTAAAGCGTGTAAAGGAAAAGATGGAAGTGATGGAAGGGAAAATGGAAGAACAAAATACCGGATTTAAAGAACAAATTGAAAAAGCAGAGTCATTGACTTCTAAGAACTCAGACTGTGTGGTTAAATTAATTAAGGATATAAACTATCATAATAGGAGACTAGAACAACTGGAAAATTTCAATAGAAGATTAAATCTACGCTTCTTGAATTTCCCTAGAATTTTAGGCCAAGATTTGCTTATAACCTTGAAAAAGTTTATGTTGGATGTGTTAAGATTTGAAGAACAATATTTTCCTGTAGTGAATAAGCTGTCTTATGTACCAATAACCTCTAGTGCAAGAGATAATCAAAATAAGCCTGAGATACTAGAGAACTTAACCCAGTTCTTGGAAAGTTCTGTGGAAGAAGTGTATGAACGGGGAACCCTGAGAGTGACCTTTTTTAATGAGGCTGATATAAGTCAAATAATGCAAAGATATTTTAAAAATTTATCAACCAGTTTCTTTACTCAGCAGGTCAGAATTTATCCTGACCTTACTCGAGTCACACAGGAGAGGCGCCGTGAATTTCTGGTTTTAAAGCCTTAAGTAACGGCTCTTGGCTATAGCTTTACATTAAGATATCCTTGTAAATGTCTTGTAAAAATGAATGATGAGTCCTTCATTTTCTTTATTCCAGAACAACTGAAATCCTTTATAAACGCTAGGACTATAAGTACCCAATTCTTAGTAACAATCTAGTCCCTGAAAGTACACGTTATATAGTGTTGGATACACAGCCTGTTTCTACATATATTTTCCTTCTTCACTCCCAGGATTTCTTTATTCCCCCCCCCCCCCCAGCTATTTCTTATTTCTTTTATTGTGGGGGTCATGAGTTATATGATTAATAAAGATAATATGTTTAAAGATTATTTTGAGCAAGTTGCTAATGGATATTGTTGAAGATTTTTCTGTGTTGTAATTGTGCTTTAACATATGCTTATGCATCTCTAAATTTTGTTGGAAGTAAGAGTGATTACTTGAATGTAGATGAAAATGAATAAAAATAAAATAAAAAAAAATAATTCAATACCTTTTTCCTTTTTGTAGAGTGATTAAAGCCATTAACATTAAATGAAAATATTTTAAAATTATTTGTCATTAAAAATAAAAATAAAGGTAACAGTGGCCTGATAAAATAAGCACCATGAGTGTATAAGCAAAAAATACATTATTCAATACATTAATAATACAGTAAGGAGAAAAAAAGTCCAACCATAATGAAAAATTTAGCCAACCAGTGACCATATATAACCTACGGAATAGGAATGCTATAAAACCAAGACAGATACCCATTGATAGACCAGCAAAGCAAGAGAACCAATCACTTATACCGTACAAAACAGAAAAATTAGAACTCTATCAAAGAAAAGTTGTCATTAATAGAAGGGGAGTTCTGCCCAGTTGCTGACAATTGTTTAAAATAAAAGAGCATTACAAAAGAAAAAAAACACAGTTGTGCAAAGCCGGGCACATCAGCAATATATTGCACTCAAAGAACCCATATACTATAAATTGCATCACTTGTTACCAATTAAAAAAGGCTTATAGTTTGTATATTTGTAGTTCATGTGGCAAAAATCAAGTTGAAGGAAAAACCAGCCAAGAGCATTCCAATAAGCAAGGCAGGAAAAGAGAGCAGAAATAGGAAATCTACTATGGGAAGTCATACTCAGCAATACAAACTAGTTGGTGCTGGTATCTTCACTGCCCATCCATCCTGGTAGGGGAATATTCTGCTATGAATCTTTTCAGTTCAACTGGGTCAGTTAAATCACAGGCAGAATTATTGCGAGTTACTCTCATTCTAGCTGGATTAAAGATTAAAAAATGAGCGCCCATAAACTTTAATTGAGGACACAGAGCCAAGATTTACTTCTGGCAGGCGGTAGTGGTTTTAGCAAACTCTATTACCAGAAGGATCTTGTTTCCTTCCCAGGTAAGCAGTGTTTTAGATTTGGCCCTTGTTAGAACTGCCAGAGCTGGGAGGTATCTTAAAACTTTAAAGGTAAATGGCCTTGGATAACTATTGTTGCCTGAGAGGTGAGAGGGAATACGATGGGCTTGTTCTACCTCAAAAGGCCTGCAGAAATTGATGTCAAGAAGATGTGGGATAAACTCAATACATTTGATCAGCTCATTTGATAAGCTCCTTCAGGCAACCTAAGAGTCAAATGTTACTTCGCCTACTATGATTTTTGGCCACCTCCAGCTCTTTTATTTAGCTCAGTAATGACGTTCCAATCTCTTTCAGCCTGCAACATTTCATCTTTCAGGTGAGAAATTTATTTGTTGATTCAGTCTGCTCTTTTGTGGCTAGAAGTAATTTGGGCAGAGATTAAAGATAACTTGTGCTTAAATTCCTGAATGGTGTCGCTATTGGTCTTTAGTATTTCCTTCAGGAGCTCCACCATAATAGAAGCTAGAAAATCCTGAGAGTCTTTAGACAGCATCATCTTAGGAGACTGGGATCCTGTTTTGATCTCTTCACTCCTTCAGAAACTGCAAAAGCCGCCTCATGCTGTTTGTTGCTGGACATGATGGAAAAGCAGATGTGGTGAGTTGTAACAATAGAAAACAAACTGTTGCCAATATGAGGTACTAATTTGAAAAGAATAACTGGAGTGTAGTCTTTATACAGCTATCTTGTTCATTTCCAAAGCCTCACTCTGTGAATTGGTAATTTGGACATTTTTCTCCCAATGTGCATCACTTATAAATTTTGCAGGGGCATGGTTAGAGTAACGCTCCAGATACTACTGCACCTGGAATATTTTCACATTGCAAGCTGAGAAGTGCCTAGATGGGCTTTTATCACATTTTGGGGCTGCTAGAGAGTGAGAGAGAGAGAGAAAGAGGCTCTTTAAAGGTTCTCATATAAGTAAACTATTTATACCACTATAAGAAGGCCAACTAGTAACTTGGGGTGAGGTTTTGGTGGTGGTTGAGATTTTGGGGGACAATTTTACATGCGTAGTCAGAGGTACGAACAGCTCAGTAGACATCACTGAAGATTTTATGTGATTTGGAGTGATGACGTACACAAAGATGAGATTTATACACTGTACTGTCAACTTAGCTTGATAGGAACTAGGTAGAGAGTGCATCAAGATAATTCGAGAGTACATTGTACTAATTCTTTGTGTACCGTTCATCACACCAAATCACATAAAATCTTCACTGATGTCTACTGTACCTCTGACTGTGCAAGTAAAATTGCGCTCCCCCCCCCCACAAAACCTAGGCCACCACCAAAACCTCACCCAAAGTTCAGAATGGCCCCTCTTACAGTGGTATAAAAAGTTGCCTAATATGTGACCTCTCCAGAGGCTCTCTCTCTCTCTCTCTCTCCTGCCCTCCCTCCCTGAAACAGGATTTGTGATAAATATCGCAAATCCCGGTTCAGCCGTAATACACAGCTATTGCAAGCATAATGCCAATTAAAAAGGTGCAATTCTTTCTGATGTTAAATCTCACAATAGCGTGCATTACCTTATTGCATGCAACGTTAAGCACCCTTCATTTTCATAAACTCCTCCCATTTAACTAAATTTTTAAATTTGCATACGCATCTCACGATGTATTATTTATCGCATGTGTTAGGGCGTTATCACGGGCATTAGGGCCCTAACGCCCGCAATAACGCCCTAACACAATTTGATAAATGACCCTGTTTGTTTGGTGCTGTCTGTGAATTTCATAACATCACACATAACACCATCTTATTGATCATTTATAAACAAATTTAATAGTACTGTACCTAGTACTAATACTTGGTGCACTATTTATTTATGTATTTGTTTATAAACCACCTATCTAAACAAAAGCTCTGGAAGGATACAGAACATGAAATTAAAAATATAACATAAGTTAAAATCATAAAATAAACAAAACTGAAATCAGAAAACTTACTAGTAGAATAAAATAACATCACTAGTCAATCCCTCAACATTTGATCCATTAATCAAAAGAAGTCACAAATAACCAGGCCTTACACTCCAGTATGTAATGTATTCCCCTTCAGTTTGAGAATTGGCCATTTAATCCCACTCTCTGTCTCCTTTAACTAATTACTGATCTACAAATGTACGTTGCCTATCAGTTTCCCAAGTAATCTCTCGGGTGGTATTTTGTCTAATGCATTTTTAAAATTCAAATAGGATGTTGACCGGTTCACCGGTTACAATTTTAAAGAATACTAAGAGACCAATATTTAAAAAACCTATAGAACAGATAACTTAGCTAAATTTAGCCAGATAACATATCTTGGATATTAAGCAAGATACATTTCCTACTGAATATCTCCGAATAAAGTTAGCTACCTTCAGCGGATAAATTTAAACCAAACTGGCTATCTTTTGAATAATGACAGTTAAGCATAAAGTTATCCAACCTCGTGTGGCCGGGTAACTTTAGACCTATCTGGCTGTATTCAAAAGAATATAGCTAGCTAAGGGGGTCATTCTCTAATGCTATCACATGCGAAAAGGGACTTTTCGCGTGCGATAGCTAGCTCGGGGCGGAGTCGGACCCGGAAGAGGAGGAATCGGGGCGGCACTGGGGCTGACGCTGCGGACACATCGCTGGCGGCGAAAGGTAAGATTCCTTATCACCGGCAGTTTCGCGCCAAATAACTACACCTTTTATGGCGACCTTAGAGAATCCAGACCTAAGTTGCTATACTACAAAAACAAAGTTTCGGATGGGCCTTGTTACTTGAAATGCAGACCCCCTCTCCCAAGTATGTAAAATATAAAACCTAGTGGTCTATGCCTCCCCCATCATCCAAATCCCTCTAAGAGCAGTTTAAAAATGAAAATGCTAGGGGCCCACAGAGTGGCCTCCTTCTCCTCCCTGGTTCTATATAATTTTCAAGATATGCATTCTCTTCTGCCTCCCTCCCTCCCAGCACTTTTGCAAAATTATTTTTTTTGCTGGGATCATGGTTTGCTCCTATTGCTATCCTGGTGTTTTCTGCATTGCCTGCATTGCCTCCACCATCTTATCTGTATAATTTCCAGCCCTTAATCCCCAAAGCCCTTCTTAGAAATTATAGTCACATTGGCTACTTCCCAGTCCTGTGGTACAGCAGCCATTGTTAGTGACAAATTGCAAAGAAATGTATATCTGCAATTTCCAGTTATGATGAGTGGTGTGAGTGTGAGCCCTTAATGCTGTGGGATAGTTCACACAGCCCTGTAGGTGAACCATAGAGACCTATCCCGACAGCTGAAAAATGTGCCCTGAAGTTGGGCAGACTGGAGCTTCACCTATACCAGCAGCCTCCCCCCTGGGTTCTGGGTTCTGGCGGCCGACAGGTCCTTAGGGTGATAGTAAGAGTAAAGTCCAAGGGCACGCCGGCATCAGGACATAGGCAGCAGACTAGAAATATTCACACTCAATAACAGGTCTAAACTTAGCCAGAAATAATTTATTCTGCTAAATAGTGGCAAATATGGGGATATTCAGCAGTATAGCCATGCTGCTGAATATCCCATATAAGTTAGCTGGATACGTCTTCTCCAGTTAACTTACATACATGGATATCTTTGAAAATTGATCTCTACTGTATATCATTGAGAGGGTCTATTCATGCTATCTTTGTTGTTGGATGTTCAAACATTCTGAATAGTTGTATTCAGCAGATATGGCCAAGTCCACCAATCAAATTGGCCAATTCATGCCTTTTTGGTAAACATTGCTAATTTATCTTGCATATTTCATTACTAGTAAATGGAAGCACCAAGTAGAAACTGGAGTTTAAATATAATGAGTTGTCTGCTTCCAATCACATTGAAAACTGCATCACATAATTGAAAAAGACTGAAGGAGTTTCGTTCTGTAACTTCTAAGGAAGTGAACAGTGGCATTTAGTTTCCTCAACAACATTAGGTTTTCAAATTCCAAATTAGAAGTCCTTAGATCACAGCTCCAGGGCTACAGAATAAAATCAATGCTGTATTTTCTGGGCTGATACTCAGGATTGCACTTAAGAGACATGGAGACTAATAAGGTATGCAGAAGGAGTAAAAGCAACACACAGAAAATTCAGACTCTGGACTTGGAGGTGATCCAACACAATGATGTTTCAACCAGATTTGAAGAAAAAAAAATCAATAACATCTGTGGTGTAATGGTTAATTAAAGAAGCTCTTCAGCAGAGCTCAAGATGAGAGGCTCGGTCTGAAATTCAGGCAGCTGAGGCCTGATTATCAGGAAAGAATGCTTTTCTAGCTCTGAGTGGATAGGCCAAAAGCCGCAATGTGCAGAAACGGGGAAAAAAATTGCTTTTACTTTAACTTTCTTTAAGTAATCAATACATGCCTTTCACCTGCATTAGGAGCCTGCTCAGCTCCAAAGCCGGCCTCTGCACTTCAAGGTAAATTCTAAGTCACTGCCTTTTCAGCCTGTATGTTTAAAAAGGCAACAAAAAAAATGAAAAGAAAAGAATAAGCAGCTTGGGCAGACGTTCTTTTATGAAAGATAAAAAGAGCTTCTTTTCACCAACATGTATATATCAGAAAGCAGCAGCTGTCTGTGACCTTTGGACACTCAGAGGTCAGCTGAAATCCTCATCCTACCTGACTATAAAATTGCCAAAATAAAGAAGCAACAGAATTTGGAATGAGATTTGGTGGGGGCATAGGAGGACGTACCTTAACCCTAAACAGACAAGTAAGTACTATTTCATAATGGTCACCAGGTATTAGCCCTTTTCTTGTAAAATGAAATGTCATTCTCTTCCTTCAAGTCAAATTTCTGGTACTCAAAAATCTTACAAGTAGGCATTGCTACCACCATACATTTGGGAGGTAGATCTGTAGAATACCAAGACAGTAAAATGATTTTCCATCTGTCTTGGCATACAGAAAGTGCAGGTGACAGAAACAGCATTGTATTAAGTGAGTTCAAAGTCAGCATTGAAGCCAACCTATGAACTGGAGTTGCTATTGCTGTTTGATAATTCAGCATCTTTTCATTGTGTGCTCCTTAGTAACTGTCACCTTTCCCAGTGATATCACTGCAGTGTACTACAAACGCCTTTTACAAACCAGTATTATTTGTGCAATGTACATTCCTTGGGTCAATATGCACTTTTTCAGTGTTATCAATGCTCTATAGGGGTGTGCATGCTAAAAAATTCATTTTGTTTTGTTTGGGCATATTTTTCATTTTCTTTTTTGATATAGTTTGTTTCTTTTTATTTATTTTTCTTGTAACCTCAATACAGGTGATTTTTGGAGAGTCACGGGACTAAGGGGGTCATTTTCTATCTGTATCACATGTGAAAAGGGACTTCTTGCGTGTGATACCTTGATAGGGGTGGAGTCGGGACCGGAAGAGGAGGAGTCGGGGTGGTGTCGAGGCGGACGCAGCAATAACTTTGCTGGCGGCAATATGGTAAGACCCGTTATCGCCGCCAGTAGTGCACCTTTCACGGTGGCGCTATTGGGTGTGAAAGCCGGCAGTGATAATACCGCGCAAGTGCGATCGCTGCTGGCTTTCGCAGGCCCACCCCCCCCATTGCTGCAGGATTCACAAAGCTGTGCGACAATAGAAAATCCAGGCCTAAGTCTCTATCCAAACTACTCCATCTATTTTAGCCCCTGAAAGATGATTCTCCATAGGAGGCAAAGATAAGCCTTCAGAGCTCTAGGCATTAAATATTATGTCTTTTTGTGAGTGCCAATAATAAAGTTGGATATGATGGTGGTGTTCCAATATAACATTTACTGAAGAAATGTTCCAATATGAAAAAGGCACTCACTAAAAATCCCTAATAAAATGCATCAGTTGTCATTAATTTGTGATTCTGTATAATTGGTTCCGAGATATATTCCTAAGGTTCCCTTCTTAAACCTTGGATAGAATGTGAAATCTCCCTGGGTAAACCATAAACATGGGTTCTTCTCTCAACCTGGTTCCCTTTCACAATACTTGGGATCCCCTGCTTGATCTTGAATTGTCCAATATTGTCATCTCTGTCTCCTACATATACGCCATAGCTGTTTGTGAGAATCCAGAGTGGTAGTTAAGATTCTTCTCTCTACTCCTGGTTTTGACACCAGATGGATATGCATTCCAGTACTTATCCCTGTATGTGAGATACATTGAACTCCAGAGCCTTAATGCATGGATGAGACAATGGTGCAGGGAAAAGGGTTATAGGTTTGTTAGGAACTGGTCTTCATTTTCGGAAGGGGGGAGCCTTTACTGAAAAGATGGCCTCCACCTTAACCAGAGTGGAACTGGACTGCTGGCAGTAACCTTTAAAAAGGAGATAGCATAGCTTTTAAACTAGATGATGAGAGAAAGCTGACAGTCGCTCAGAAGCACATGGTTCAGAATGATGTATCTTTGAAGGATACTTAGAGAACAGGGAAAATAGGGCATGTTATGCTCAGGCTTGTGAACCCTTGGGCCGATGGGAGGATGGTATACCTTAGGAGGAAGATCCGTAGGTTCTCCCGTCGGATGGCGAGGCAGAACAGAAGATGCGACCAGCTGACCCTCGGCACTGGAGACTGAGGCAACTGTGGAAGCAGACGAAGAGTCATGACGTCAAGGAGAAGAATGGAGTCTTCATCACTGGAAGTCCGCGGTCCCCCCAGGAGGAGCCCGTAGGGACCCGGACCGCTGGGACTTAGGTGGACCTTTGAGAGGTCAAGGAGTCCAGAGTTCGGTGCAAGGGCTAACTGGAGCTTCACCCCTGGAAGCCCACGGTCCCCCCGGGAGGAGCCCATAGAGACCCGGGCCGCTGGGACTTAGTTGGGCCCTTGGAGACGATGGTCCAGAAGAAGTCCGAGATCAAGTGCCAGAGGGACGTCGCTTACCAGTCCGAGGTCTATACCAAGGGATCGCCGCTTGCCAGTCCGAAGTCACACACCAGGAATCACCGCTAGCCAATCCAAAGTCAGGAACCAGGAACACCAAGACGAGACAGGAACAAAGATCTGAAGTGCAAGAACTCACTGAAGCAAGTAGACCTGACTACGTGGGACGCTGTGAAGTCAAGGAATGAGCAGAGGAAGTCTCCTTTTATATTTCCTCTGCTCTGGCTCATAGGGAACAGCTGCAGATGGTTACAGGGATCAGGTCCCTTTAATTCTAATGAGGAGGCACGGCCTCATGCCTAAAGATGGCAGCGGCCATCTTGGATTTCCTCCATGGAGGAAAGACTGCAGGACGCCATGAGGGAGGAGCAGGGATGGCTCCCCACCCGGCGGCCAGACTGGGGACCTGCGCCGAAGCGATGGGCACCGGCCCAGGGGTATTTCTAGGAGCTGCCGCGGCGGGTCTACACCATGGGTGAGGTAGGGGCCGTGCCCATGGATGTCCATGGGTGCGGAACACGACAGGGCATCTCAGTAGAGAGGTTGCAATAAATGCCAAAGTGGACTAGGTGTCCTTAAGTAAAGTGCAGAAAGATTCCAAATTACCCCCGTCAAACAAAAACATACTTGGAAATGTCTGTATACAAATGCTAGAAGTCTAAAAAAATAAGATGGGAGAATTAGAGTACAAGCACTGGATGAAGGGATAGATATAATTGGTATCTCAGAGACCTGGTGGAAGGAGGATAACCATTGGGACACTGTAATAACGGGGTACAAATTATATCAAAATGATAGGATGGATCAAATTGGTGGAGGGGTGGGACTATATGTTAAAGAGAGCTTTGAGTCAAACAGGATAAAAGTTCTGCAGGAAACAAAATACAATGTTGAATCTTTATGGTTAGAAATTCCAGGTGAAAAGGGAATAAAATAGTGGGAAGAATTATCTGGCCAGAATGAACTAACAGACAGTGAAATGCTAAAAGAAATTAGAGAAGCTAACAAAATCAGCAGCACAGTAATAATTGGTGATTTCAATTACCACAGTATTGACTGGGTGAATGTCCAATCAGGACATTCCAGAGAAGTAAAGGTCCTAGATGAAATAAATGACTGATTCATGGAGCAACTGGCACAAGAACCAACAAGAAGGGACACTATTTTAGACCTAGTCCTTACTGGAACACAGGATTTGGTGCGAGAGGTAACAGTGTTGGAGCCACTTGGCAATAGTGATCACAACATTATCAAATTAGATTAAATAACTGGAGGGAGCACAAAAATGAAATCTACTGTGACAACTTTCAACTTTCGAACATGTGTCTATGATAAAATGCGGAAAATGTTTAGGAAAAAAACTGAAAGGAACAATTGCAAAGATTAAGAATTTAACTCAGTCAGAGATGTTGTTTTGGAAGCCCAGACCAGATGTATTCCACACATTAGAAAAGGTAGAAGGAAGGCTAAACAATTACTGGCATGGTTAAAAGCTGAGGTGAGAGAGGCTATAATAGCTAAAAGAATATCTTTCAAGAAATGGAAAAGGGATCCAAATGAAAAAAAAAACAGGAAACAGCATAAGCACTGGCAAGTCAGATATAAAACATTGAAAAGGAGGGCAAAGAGAGAATTTGAAAAGAAGCTTGCCATGGAAGCAAAAACTCATAATAAAAACTCTTTCAGGTACATTAAGGTAAGAATTCAAACAGGCCTTCTCCTAACCCTTCCACACTCCATCTCCATAGGAATCTTAACTAATCCTTCACTAAACTCTGACTTCCAAACTGTACATAGTTGGGTCTCCCTCCCCTTTTGTTTCTCCTCCCTCCCAATTTATTTAATGCATCCCACATGTTAATGCCCTTCTCTCCATGCTACCTGATTACCCGGTTTCCCATTTATCATATCTCCTGATTCCCATTTGGTCCATGTTATTGATTACTATGTAATTGAAGTTTATTTTATTCTTTTATGTTCCATGTACTCATTGTGCCATGCAATTGGCATTCTGTCTCCATGTTCCATGTAAACCGATCCGATGTGAAAATGGTTATCGGTATATAAAAAACTACAAATAAATAAATAAGAAGCCTTTGAGGGAGTCAGTTGGACCATTAGATGATCAAGGCATAAAATGGGCTCTTGAAGATGGCAAAGCCATAGCAGAGAGATTACATTAATTATTTGCTTTCAAATTCACTGAGGAAGAATTAAGAGATATACCCATGCCAGGAATGATATTCAAAGGTGATGTTTCAGAAGAAATGAAACAAAACTCAGTGAACCTGGAAGATGTACTAGGGAAAATTGACAAACTAAAGAGTAGCAAATCACCTGGACCAGAATTGTATACATCCTAGAGTGCTGAAAGAACTGAGAAATGAAATTGCAGACCTGCTATTGGAAATACATAAACTATCAGTAATATCATCTATGGTATCTGAAGACTGGAGGGTTGCCAATGTAATGCCAATTTTTAAAAAGGTATCAAGGGGTGATCCAGGAAACTACACAGAGTGAGTCTGATGTCTGTACCAGGCAAAATGGTAAAAGCTATCATAAAGTACAAAATTGCTGAACATATTTATCAGTGACCTGGGAAATAGGAACAATAAGTGACTTGATCAAATTTGCCGATAACATAAAATTATTCAAAGTTGTTAAATAGCAGGAGGATTTTGAGAACTTGCAAGAGGAATTTGCAAAACTGGGAGAGTGGGCATGCAAATGGCAAATACAATTTAATGTGGACAAATGCAAAGTGATGCACTTAGGGAAGAATAACCCAAATTATAGCTACATAATGCAAGGTTCCACATTGGTAGTCACTATTCAGGAAAAGGATCTAGGTTACATCATTGAAAATACATTGAAATCTTATGCTCAGAGGTAGATCTTAAAACAGTATGTGCGCGCGTACTTTTGTTGGCGCAACTGGCGCCAACAAAAGTACGCCGGATTTTATAAGATACACACGTAGCCACGTGTATCTTATAAAATCCGGGGTCGGCGTGTGCAAGGCTGCGCAAAATCGGCAGCCTGTGCGCGCCAAGCCGCGCAGCCTGCCTCCGTTCCCTCCAAGGCCGCTCCGAAATCGGAGCGGCCTTGGAGGGAACTTTCCTTCCGCGTCCCCCCACCTTCCCCTCCCTTCCCCTATCTACCCCACCCCCAGCCCTATCTAAATCCCACCCTACCTTTTGTTGTGCAAGTTACGCCTGCTTTAAGCAGGCGTAACTTGCCCGCGCCGCCTCGGCATCCCCCGGCACAGGCCGCAGTGCTGGGGGACTCGGGACCGCCCCCTGCCCGCCCCCAAACCATCGCCATGCCCCTGGACCCACCCCAGACCACCCCTTGACCCTGGACATGTCCCGGACACACCCCCTCCCACCCCTTTTACGAAGCCCCAGGACTTACATGCATCCCGGGGCTTTGCGTGTGCCGGCGGCCTATGCAAAATAGGTGCGCCGGCACACGAGGGCCCTGAGCGCGTAAATCCAGCAGGATTTACACGCACAGGGCTTTTAAAATCTAGCCCTCAGTGTGCAGCAGCAAATAGAATGCTAAGGATGATTAGGAAAGAAATGGAGAATAAAACAGAGAATATCATAATGCCTCTGTTTTGCTCCATAGTACAACCTCATCTTGCATATTGTGTGCAGTTCTAGTCACCACATTTCAAAAAAGATATAGCAGAATTAGAAAAGTACAGAGAAGGATGACCAAAATGATAAAGGGGATGGAACAATTCAGCTATGAAGAAAGGCTAAAGAGGTTAGGACTCTTCAACTTGGAGAAGAGAAGGCTGAGGAGAGATATGATAGAGATCTATAAAATAATTAATGGAATGGAATGAGTAAACGTTAAATAATCAATTGTTTACTGTTTCGAAAAGCACAAAGATTAGGGGACACACAATGAAGTTACTAGGTAATATATTTAAAACTAATAGGAGAAAATATTTTTTTACTCAACGCATAATTAAGCTCTGGAATTTGTTGCCAGAGGATGTGGTGAAAGCTATTAGTGTAGCTGCATTTAAAAAAGGGTTGGACAAGTTCCTGAAGGAAAAGTCCATTAATCATTATTAAGGCAGAGTTGCAAAAATCCACTGCTTATTCTTAAGATATGCAGCTTGGAATCTATTTATCCCTTGGGATCCTTCCAGGTACTTGTGACTTGGCTTGGCCACTGTTGAAAACAGGGCTTGATGGACCTTTGGTCTGACCCAGTATGGCAAGTCTTAATTTTTTATGAAACAGATCAACTATTGTGGATCTGCCAGGTACTTGCAATCCAGACTGGACACTGTCAGAGACTGGAAGCTGAGCTCAATGGACCTTGATCTGACCAAGCAGGGCACTTTGTTCTTAAGTCTCCTCCAATTGCCAGATTGGCAAGGACACTTGGTTAAGTGACATCAAGATAGCCAAGAAACCTTCTTCTCTACCCCCCCCCCCTCCCCCCCTCTCTCTCTCTGGGTAAAAAAGGAAAGATTTTTAAAAAACCTTTCTCTCAAACAAAAATCACACAGAATAATTAACTGCAAAAATGTTTACAGATCCATAACCTACCACTGAGTGTGAATTGGAGATTACTCTCTCTTTATTTTTTACCACTCCCCAGGTAAGACTTTGGGCCTTCACTTTACAAACTTAAGAAAAATAAAAGGAACAGCTCCTATTCTTTCAAAATCCAAACTAAAAATCCACATAAACATCAGAAAGCCAATATTCAGCCACTATCTGGCTGAACAAGTTAGCTAGATAAACTTATCCAGTTAGCTTGGCTGAGATATTCAGTAGCATAGCTGCACCGCTGCATACACATATCCAGCTATCTAAAGCCTAGATTCACAAAGCAGTGATATTTTATTCTGGGAGGGGCCCAATATTGTAATGGGGCAGTCCATGATATTTTGCCCTTCCCCAACAAAATATTGTGGCAGTATCACCACTTTTTTTGTCTTGTGGAAAAAATCCACAAGACAAAAAAACATAGCAGGGGCCATGTAAACGCACGATGGTGGCCCCCAACACAAAGGGCCTCTCAAAAAGTTTTTAAAAATTCACTAGTGATCTTACTAGACCCCTGCCCACTTTGGGGCTGCCATTTGAGGTGTCCCCACAAAAATAATGAGCTGTTTCCCCTGTTCAAACCCCTCCCCAATCAAGCAAATCTCCCCCCAGGTCCATTAGTTGCCCCCCCCCCCCACCCTGACCCCTCCTTTCCATAAAAAGTACAGTATAGGCTGGTAGGGACCCCCACCTCCCCAAAATTATCTGGTGGGCTAGAGGCCCCTACCCTGGACTCCCCTGGACCCCTCTGACACCCCCCTTACCTTTAAAATAATCATTGAAGGCCAGCAGGAGAGCTGGGGGTGCCCTCTAGCTCTTGGTCTGATTGACACCATTTTTCAAAATAGCATCGACCGGCCTTTGCACCTACCATGTGGAAAATAACATCTTTTGAAAATCTAAATACACTATGGGGTAGATTTTAAAAGAAGCGCGATCAGCCTACTTTTGCTTGCGCATCAGACTCAAGCAAAAGTACGCTGGATTTTAGTAGATACGCGCGGAGCCGCGCGTATCCACTAAAATCCTGGATCGGCGCGCGCAAGGCTATCGATTTTGTATAGCCTGCGCGCGCCGAGCCGCGCTGCCTCCCCCTGTTCCCTCCAAGGCCGCTCCGAAATCGGAGCAGCCTCGGAGGGAACTTTCCTTTGCCCTCCCCTCACCTTACTCTCCCTTCCCCTACCTAACCCACCCACCCGGCCCTGTCTACACCCCCCCCTTACCTTTGTCGGGGGATTTACGCCTCCCGGAGGGAGACGTAAATCCCCGCACGCCAGCGGGCCTGCTGCGCGCCGGGCCGCGACCTGGGGGCGGGTACGGAGGGCGCGGCCACGCCCCCGGGCCGTAGCCACGCCCCGTACCCCCCCCCCAAAACGCTGCCGACACGCCCCCGCAACGCCGCGCGCTCCGGCCCCGCCCCCCGACACGCCCCCCTCCGAGAACCCCGGGACGTACGCGAGTCCCGGGGCTCTGCGCGCGCCGGGAGGCCTATGTAAAATAGGCTTCCCGGCGCGCAGGGCCCTGCTCGCGTAAATCTGCCCGGTTTTGGGCGGATTTACGCGAGCAGGGCTCTGAAAATCCGCCCCTATATCTACTGGTTCACTTTTTTTTTAAAATTTTTTATTTATGCATTATTCAAATACAAATACAACTATTTGTTACAACATTCAATTGTCCTAATTGTCAATCAAACAGTATCACTTATTCGAGTGAATTTAAAGTATAGGAAAAATAAAATACAACTGAAAACTCAAGGCAATATGCAGAAGGATAAGTATTAAGGAAAAAAAGAGCGGCTTAAGGAAAAGAGAGAGAAGTTTTCACTCCTCCTTATACAATTGAAAAGAGTGACATCTAGATATCTCCACTTGCATCAAGCCCCAATACTACAGACTCTTGGGGATGGGAGACAGTTTTTAGGTTTTATATGAGGAATCGCCTTGCCCTGTTCCATGGTGATAAAATACGAGTTTATCCTGATTTTTTTTGTAGAGTGACACAAGATAGAAGAAGAAAATTTCTCGATATGAGAGAAGAAGTAGAATCTAAGGGTGGCAAAATGTTGTTAAAATTTCCTTGCAAATGTGAAATTGTTTATAAAAATAAAAAAAATATCTTTTTTGAATTGTCACAACTTAGAGTTTTTCTACTGGTTCACTTTTATGTATATATTTGCACTTTACAAAAAACTAATAGAGGTGGCGTCTGGGTGGACGCCGCGGAAACTTTGCTGATGGCGAAAAGGTAAGGCCCCTTATCACCACCAGTAGTGTGCCTAATAGCACTACCTTTTACGATGGCGCTATTGGGTGCGAAAGCCGGCAGCGATAGCACCACGGAGGTATGATCGCTGCCGGCTTTCGCAGGCCCACCCCCTGCTTCGCCCTCCACCCCCCGCTAGTGCTGGGATTCAGGAAGCCGCGGTAGTTTAGAAAATCTGGCCCTTAGTTCTTTAGCATTTCACAGTCTGTTTCTTCATCTTGGCCAGATGGCTGGTAGCATACTCTCATTGATATACTTTTACCTATCACACATGGAATTTCTATCTATTAGTATTCATCAGTGCTTTTTGTTTCCTGCAGGACTTTTATCCTACTTGAATCTACATTATCCTTGACATATAGTGTCATCCCTCCACCAATTTGATCTTCCCTGTCAAGTCGATAAAATTTATACCTGGTATCATAGTGTCCCATTGGTTATCTTCTTTCTACCACATCACTGAGATACCTTTAATATCTATATCCTTGTATAATGCCATGATTCTAACTGTCCAGACTTACTATTTACACTTCTGGCATTTGCATACAGACATTTTAAAGTTTGTTTATTTGAAATTAATATTTCTATTTGTATTCATAACCTGCTAATTAGCAGAGATACAGGCAGTTTAGTGTCATTCACATTTATGTGCTATTTATTTACATCCATCTGGACTACATCAGCCTTAACCATAACTTCTTTGTGAAATATTTTAACTTACTGTTTTAAAAGTATTCTTGGAAGATACTGTATCTCCCTCCTAACTATGTACTTCTGAGCAAATATCAGCTGTCCCTCAAGGTTTAGTTTAAAAATTGCTGTCTCTCCTTTTTATGTTTAAACCATTTTTATGGCAACTGCATACAAAATATGAACAGTACAAAAAATATAAAACATTTTTTAACAATTTTCCCCACCTCCCGTACCCGGCAAAAACCAAAAACGGTATATAGCATTTAATAGGTCAGATGTTGTATTCTTGTACATCTGACCCCTGCTAGACAGTACAGGTGATTCCCACTGATCCCTCCTTGGTCCCCTTACCTCCCCCCCCTCATCTCATGTGAAAAGTGGACACAATAATTCATAAAGATAATATACATAAAATTCCCCTACAAAACATTCAGAAGTAGACTTCTAGCTCTGCTAGAAAGGCCGTGCAGATACAAATCCCAGACTTTCAGAAACTTCGTCCTGGAAGGAAAGGATGAAGAAGCAACTAAAGATTCCATATCCATCATATTATAAATAACATTCCGCCATTGCCAAAAAAAATGGTGGGTTCAATTCTCTCTAAACCAACAGGATGCAGCATTTACCTTGTACAAAAATTTCTTAACCAACAGCCTCTCATTGTCTTTTCAGACATACAGGCCGATACAGTACAGTGCGCTCCGATGGAGCGCACTGTTAGCCGGCATTTGGACACGCGTTTTGGACGCACTAGCTTTACCCCTTATTCAGTAAGGGGTAATAGCGCGTCCAAAACGCGTGTCCAACCCCCCCCCCCCGAACCTAATAGCGCCCGCAACATGAAAATGCATGTTGATGGCACTATTAGGTATTTCCGCGTGATTCAGTAAATAAAATGTGCAGCCAAGCCGCACATTTTACTTTCAGAAATTAGCGCCTACCCAAAGGTAGGCGCTAATTTCTCCGGGCACCGGGAAAGTGCACAGAAAAGCAGTAAAAACTGCTTTTCTGTGCACCCTCCGACTTAATATCATGGCGATATTAAGTTGGAGGTCCTGAAAGTTTAAAAAAGTAAAAAAAAAAAAAAATGTGAAATAGGCGCGCGGCTCGGAGGTTGAAAACCGGCCGCTCAATTTTCCCGGCATCCGGTTTCCGAACCCATGGCTATCAGTGAGCTCAAGAACTGACGCTGTCAGAATTGTGCGTTGGCTGTCAAACCTGCTGACACCCGCCACGCCTGTCCGAAAAGAGGCGCTAGGGACGTGCTAGTGTCCCTAGCGCCTCTTTTTACCGCCAGGCCTAATTTAAATAAATTTATTTACTATATCGCGCGCACAAGGGAGTGTCCTGTGCGCGCACCAGCTCTCCCGCGTTTTTTTACTGTATCGGCCCGATAGTTGGATAAACCTACATGGAATAGTATGAGTTCTGGCAGTGGCGGAATGTTACCATCTAACAAAGTATTAATATAAGTAAGAATCCTCTGCCAAAAAGAAAAGATTACCGGACAAAACCAAAAACATGCATGAGGAAGCCCCGGTCCGAAGAACACTTTAGACACACCTCTGTAGGGGTAAACTTAGCTTTAAAAGCCATTACTTAGGAGATTGACTCTCTGTGTGTGTAAAAAACTGCATTTCACGTAAATAACTGTTAGTAGACACCTGTTTCACCTCCCCAAAACAAGAAAGGAAAGATTGTCTGATTAGGTGAAACACACTGTCCGAGCGCAACCGCTCCAATAAAACCTTCAATCCAATCATTTTCCTGCAAATGTTTCCATTCTTTCTCTGAGAGAGTGATAATTTCCTACACTCGCTATAAAAAAAAATCATCCAATTAAAATGTATTGGTCACAGTTGAAGCCAAATCACCTGAGTTTAAGGATCGGATGTAATGTTGCAACTGAACATAAGAAAAATAATCCAAACCCTCAGCCCAAACTGTGATTGCAAAGTGGAAAAAGATAGAATGCTCCCCACATTAGATAATACCTGTTGAAGAGAAGTAATACCTCGCTCTAAACAAAAGGAAAAACATCAGGACTGAGATCCAGGCTGAACATCTAAATTCCCCTTTATGGGCAAAAAGGGTATGCAGGACGCAGATAGCTATAACCTTTTCAACAAAGTCTTCCAGGCCCACCTAAGAGGAAATAGCAACAGGTGGGTGGCTAGGTCATGCGGAAGATGGTGCAAGGGAGCATGCAACAAATAGCGCAGCTCCAAATTATACATAACCGCTCTGTCACCTTTGCGGAAAGTAAAAAAGGAACCCTCATACAACCAATCCCTCACTGTCCTTAATAAGCATGCCAGATTATATCCCACCAAATCTGAGAGGTCTAACCCCTTTGTGCCCAGGGTATTTTCAATTGCGGCAAAGCGATTCAAGCTTTCATGCCCCCCCCCCCCCCCCCCGCCAGATAAAACGCAACATCATTTTATCCAAAGCTTGAACATTTTTATTTAGTAAATGAATGGTCAATGTCTGTACAACAAGACAAATCATCTTAAAAAGGTTTACCCGTCCACCCTATGATAATGGTAAAGAATGCCAAACAGCCCGTTTGAACTTAGTCCCTCTGCTTAATATCACTAAAGACAATGTGATAGTGATTCCCAAGTAACGAAAGGAGCCCCATGCCCATTACAATATGGAAACTCCCCTACCCACTGCTCCCGGATCATAGCAGGGTACACCAAAGCCTCTGATTTGTCTTTCTTCAATTTAAACCCTGAAAATTCTCCAAAGACTTGAATTAAGTGCAGCAAATTTGTAAGAGAAGATGCTAGATTACATAAAAAGACCAATAAATTGTCTGCAAAGGCAGCATATTTGAAAGTAGTGGAGCTCATAGAAATCCCCTTTATACCATCAGATTTCTGGATTGCTGTCAGTAATGGTTCTAAAGTTAAAAGAAACAACAATGGAGAGAGGGGGCAGCCTTGACGCATGCCCCTGTGAACAGCAAATGCAGGAGATGTCTCCCTATTAACTGTTATGGCCACTGTTGGATTGGTATACAACAGGTGTACCCCATTTAAAAGAACTCATCCAACCCCAAATGCCGTAACACCTTAAACAGATACTGTCACTCCATTCTATCAAATGCCTTCTCGGCATCAAAGCTAACCATAAAAGGCACATTACCACTAGTACAGAGTGAAATGGCAGCTAATAATTTCCACAAGTATAATTTAAACACATTATGTTTGTGCACAACCAAATATATGTAGGCCCCTTACTTTAAGGGTCTGTATTGTGCAACAGACTCTATTCTTGTATAGAGCAGACGCAGCCCAACGGGACTGCAGTGGATTATAAAGAAGAAGCAATACCAAGGAATTTACAGAAGGCTGCCTTACGACGCTCTCAAAAAGAAACTTTGAAGGACACCCCCTGAAGCAGGACGATATCGTCCGAAACACAGCTGTGTCGGGTGAACTACCATGGAGTAGATGAGTATTTGTGTCCCCTCCTTATAATTACGGAGATTGTGTGACTATCGATTTTATGACAAAAGGAAATAGAAAAAAAATAACTAAAAACAGATAATTTAAATTAAAGCAAGGTGACCCTATACAAGAATAGAGTCTGTTGCACAATACAGACCCTTAAAGTAAGGGGCCTACATATATTTGGTTGTGCACAAACATAATGTGTTTAAATTATACTTGTGGTACCATTGATTGTTGATATCGTTGCTAAACGGTTCGGTACACTGGAATACAGTGGTGTTGGGTTATTTATGTTGTAGCTAATGCCATTTACCGTGGCATACCGCCCCCTTATAAATTCCACCTGTCCAGGACCAATGTATTCCAGTGAAATTAGTGCTAATCTATCCTCTAATATTTTAGCTAGAAATTTCTGCTCGAAATTTAAAAAGAAGATGGGGCGATAATCCCCAACAGAGGTGAGATCCTTCCCCGGCTTGGCGAGTACCATGATGATCACCTTGTTCATATCAACAGTAAATGATCTGCCATCCACCAAATCCGCAAAAGTCTTACTGAGTAATTGGGGTACATCACCGAGTAAAATTTTGTAAAATTCAGCTGTAAATCCATCGGGGCCTGGGGCATTCAATGGCTTCATTGTCTGAATACCCACCCTGATTTCACCCTCACGAATTGGTCTATTTAACGACTGCAGATGACATTCCTTAAATATTTTAATACCCAATTTGGACAAAACAGCTTGACATTTAGTTGTATGAAAACCCTCAGAAGAATACAACTTTGCATAATACTTTGTAAACAGATGTAGAATGCCTGTGGTACAATATACCATCTGCCCTCCCTGGCCTTTAAGATGAGTTACACCTGTGGGTCCTTTGTCTCCCCTAATGGACCATGCCAACAATTTCCCAGTCTTATTAGCCTGTTGATAAAGCTTAAACGTGTAGAATAAGATACTTTTTTTTAGCTCTTTGATGCAGAAGTGTGTTTAGAGCAGCCTGGGTAGAAAGAAAATCCTCCCTAGCAGCTACAGTATGGATTGAGAGCAGGGTTTGCTTACATTTTCTCAGTTTGGTTTCTAGAGCCAATATCTGTTTATCCATGGATTTCCTTCTCCAGGATAAATAAGAAATAATGTCCCCTCTGAGGATTGATTTGGCTGTATACCAAGAAAGAACCAGAGTTTCTTCAAAATGAATCCTTTAGTAGCCACATAATCCGCCCATCTTTGTTTAACATAAGATTGAAAAGCGTTATCCGTGGCCATATACTAGGGAAATTTCCAGGCTAAATAAGAGGGTTTCTCTCCTAAACCCTTAACCAAAAGCCAAATGGGAGCATGATGTGAAATTTTGAGATACCAATACCTGTATCTTCCACATGGGAGAGGTGTTCTCTAGAAATGAAAAAGTAGTTTATGCATGAAAAGGTAGCATGCGCATGGGACATGTGTGTGAAATCCCTTTCCATAGGATGAAAAGTACACCACAAGTCCACTAACTGCAATTCCGAGAGCAGAAAGGGTATCCCCTTCCTGGTTCCCATGGAAACTCCCTGAGAAGAATAAGATTTGTCAAAGTCCAGATCTGCAACCAGGTTAAAAAAAACTTCTCCCCACCACCATCAACCCTTCCCTAAGAGACAATAAATGCTGTATGATCTGAAGAAAAAGAGAGTTATTATAGGCATTCAGGGCATAGAGATTGCAAAGCATAATCTGTTTTCCTCCCAACTCCACTAGTAAAAGAATAAAATGCCCCTGTGGATTCTTAATTTCTTGAACAACTCTCATGGTGGTATTTTTATGTATTGGAAGAGCAACACCCACAGACCTAGTGGAAGCAGAAGCATAGAAAATTTGTCTCACCCATTCCTTCTTGAGTTTTTCGTGTTTCCTGTTATTAAGATGAGTTTCTTGGAGGACGCCAATGTCTACAGCCTATTTTTTCATGGAAACCAGAACTTTCTTCCTCTTAATAGGAGTCCCAATTCCACAAACATTCCAGGACACCAACTTCAGGGATGATTTACCCAAGACTAAATCAGTCACATGAAAAAACCCAAGGAAAAACTACAAATATGAAAAGGTAAATGCCTTCCCAGCCAAGGCATCCACCTAAGACGCAGCCAGCCTTTCCCAGTAACATACCAATCAATATTGCCCAAAATAAAATTAACATTCCCAGCCCCATGTAATCCCTCCACCCTCCCCTTTCCCAGTCCTCCCCTTGAAACCCATTACCCACTACCATGTGGTACAAGATCACTAAAGATACCACACACCTTCCTACCTGTCACAATGCACCTCCAGAAATCCCTTAAGAAAGAACCAGAGAAACTGACATCCAAACAAAGAAATCCCATTGAAAAGGGAAAGGAAAAAAGAGACCCCCCTCCCCCAGGGTCACAAAAAATAAAAATGACAACACTATCTCTGTGTTCCCAGTACTGAGTGACGCCATCTCACTTCCTCCGCAAAACTATGAGAAGTTCAATGCAGGGCCATAATGATCCAAAAGAAGAACACCATTGAACAGAAAAAGCACAGCTTCAATGTACAGGTAAAGCATCCCGTGCTCTCTCCAAATATTCCACAAGAGATGTTGCATACACCACAAACTGGAGCCATTTAACACCCTCTGGTAGAATGACACGAAGCTTGGCAGGATATAAAAGCATGAACCGCAGGCCCAACATGTGTTACATGCACATGCCAGGGAAAACTCCTTTCTGATCCCAGACAACTTGGATGAATAATCTTGGACAAAATCCAAAAATTTGCTATGATGACACGGGGCCTCCCTGCTTGCTCCCACCACACTCCCAGTCGGTGCACCCTCTCGATGTATATCGGGCCTTTTGAACTGTCAAGGCCTAATTCCTCCACCAACCGTGTTTCCAAAAAGGAGGCCAGAGCTGAGTCATTTAAGGACTCAGGAAGTCCTACAAACCGTAAATTGTTCCGGCGGGACCAATTCTCCAGCTCTTCCAGATGGCCCTCATGTCTCTGAAGTGCCTTTTGCAAGCCGTTCAAGTTCATTTTGCAAGCTGTGCAAGTTCATTTTGGTGCTAGGAGCCGTGACAGCGTCATGATTAGCAGAAATTCTCTGCTCCATCTCACCCATCCGAGTGTCATAGGTAGTCATCCTCACTGTCACCTCCTCAAGTTTGTTGAAGATTTTTTTAAAATCTGGCTCCGAGGCTGTAACCACAGCCATTTTGAGTTCCATAATCACAATGCCAGAGAGTGGTTTCACTTTGGCGACCGGCAAAATGTCCGCCATCTTTCCTGCACCTGGTCGGGGTTTCTCTCTTTCTCTCTGCTTTTCTCACTTAGCAAGATGAGCTGACATACCACAGAAAAGAAGCCCCAAACAATGGATTAGATTATAGTGTGCAGCTGAGAGGCAAGAACCATCAAAAGCGAGGGATGGCGGTAGATGTGGCAGGAGGTGGCACAGAGCAAGAAAAAACACATCTCACGCTATTCAAGGCATCATGTGACCCCTGTCTCTCCTTCTTAATTTTAGAGCCAGCAGTCAGGTTCCACTCTGGTTAAGGTGGAGCCTATCCTGTCAAAATAGGCTACCCTTCCCCAGAACATTTCTGAATTCATAATACATATAAAGTCCTCTTCCATGTTGGAACTCAGCCAACCTCTGGAGTCCTACATATGGATAGGAGCATTTCTGAGAATGCAATCTTGCAGGTTTTCGATTTCAATTTCCTACCTAATATCCTAAATTTAGCCCCCAGAATCTCTCTCCTGCATCTTCCTATGTCATTGGTACCCACATGTACCATGACAGCCAGCTTCCCAGCAGCATTCTCTAATATCCTGTCTAGGTAATGTATGAGATCTGCTACCTTTATAACACGCAGGCAAGATATCAAGTGATCCTCACTTCTACCAGCCACCTAGCCATCTATATTCTGAATGACTGAATTGCCAACTTCAATGGCAATCCTAACCCTTCTCTCCTGGGCACACACCTAAGGAGACACATCCTTGGTGCGAGAGGATAATGCACCTATTAGAGGGCTACAGAATTACTGCCTTCCATTCCAAGATGATACTCTCCTTCCAGGTAACTTTGCTTCTCCAAAGCACACAAGGGTTGGAACCATTCTACCATGTCCCTGAAGGTCTCCTCTATATAACTCTCTATCTCCCTCAACTACTCCAGATCTTCCACTTAGGCTTCCAGAGATCAGAATTATTCTCTGAGATTCAGGAGCTCTTTGCATTGGGTGCACACATACTATACAATTTCTCATCAACAACTATATCAGGGGTAGGAAACTTTGTTTCTGGAATGCCATAAACAAGTCTAGTATCAGGATATCCATAATGAATATGCACGAGGTATATTTGCATGCACTGCCTCCATTGTAAGCAAATATATCTCAAACATTGTGGATTTTCTGAAAACCTGACCTATTTGTGGTTCTCCAGGATAAGAGTTGCCTTGACCCCTCAGATAGATAATCATACATGTGACACTTGGTGCAAATGTACTAGATAGCCCCCATCTTGCTGCATCTTAATTTTTGTTGAGTTGTTAAATTGTGAAAGCTCTTTAAGGAGTCAATTATTAGGTGTATTCTATGTTAGTTGACCATCAACAAGACTAAAATTAATCAATTACTAAAATCAGGATTAATTGCACTTTCTTCTAAATCCCAAATTTTCTTTTATTTTGAAAATTTTCTTCCTAATGAGGAGGATAATCTATATATTAAAAGATGTGATTGGGCTGGGTTGGAATCAAACATTAGTGACTATTTGCCCAGGAACCAGTTCTTATACCATCTTGGATCAAGCAAGTAAACTATGTAAACTCAGTAATAAACATAGAATTAAATTTAAACCTTGCACTTATAAAAACGGAAATATAAAGGCAGAAAACGACCATGCAGCCTATCTATTCTGCCCATTCATACAACTGTTCAACTCTACAATTCCTACCACCCCTCAGAGATCCCTTGTGCTTGTCCCATACTTTCTTGGATTTAGATACTGTTCTTATCTCAACCACCTCCACTGAGAGACTATTCTATGCATCCACCATTCTTTCTGTAACGAAATACTTCCTTAGATTACTCCTCATTTTACCCCATCACTCATAACCTTTGACCTCTCATTCCAGAGTCTCCTTTCCCTTAAATAAGACCCACTTTGTTGCGCCTGGAGGTGGACCCTTGTTCTGCCTCCATTTGGGTTGGCAAGCATAGGGATGGAGTTGGTTTGAGAGGCAACACCAAAGGGACTTTTAAAAACGTTTGGGTGGTGGGGCTACTTGGCAGGGGAGAGAAATATGCTAGTTTAATTTTAGTGCATGCTATTGACATATTGGGAGATGTTTAACTTGAGGAGATTCAATATAATGGAGAAAACTATAAGTTACATTTTTCTGCTCTTTCTCTTCAGGCAGTCCAGAACTCAATGTCTCTAAGTCCCTGGAGTTGTAAGAGATGGAGACAAGTGTTTGGAGCAGTTGTGAGGTGCTCTAAGCAGGAATTTTGCTTGGATCCCTTTTCTGAGAGAAAATCTGTCCTAGGTTTTTGCCCAGTTGGAAGTTATCCATATTTTGGTATAAAAAAAAAATACATTTTGGAGTAGTCCAGGCTCTAGAATTGTGTAGCCTGCTGTTTAGAGAGGTTCTGCACCTCGAGAAAAGGTGGCAGAAATGTCTTCATGAAATATATGTTGAGTGGAGAAGAAGCTACAAGAATGAGAAAGGATCTAATTCTCATGTAAGGAGTCTAACTTGCTTATTCAGAGAAGGAGAAATCATCAGCTATATTCAGGTGCCTAGAATGGTTATTATTTCAGAAGAGTATCATGAGGGGTCTTGGAGCAGAGGGATCCCCTGCTGCTGTATTAGTGATATGCTTGCTGATGAACTAAAAAGTTTGTGACTGTTGAATTTTGCTTTTTATTCTGCCTGTTTATGGATGTAACCAGAACAAGAAGTATCTTTTGTCAGATTATTACCATTTCACCAGCACCTCGGTAAACTTTTTTATTTTTGGAACAACATTAGACTGTATAGCCATGTGGTCTATTTTTACTGGAAGTGTCTCCAAAGTCCAAAGCCTTATGGGATTTGAAGCAAGTCTCTACCCTGCCAGAGGAAGACAGAGAGCACATGGGGTGCAAGATGGCCTCTCAACTCCCAATTGTGCCTCTCTGTCCTACCAAAGAGTGGAACAGGAGTTATCTCAGGAATCTTTTGGTAAATACATGTTTTTTGGGGTTATCTTTGCATTGTATATTCTTTTGTTAAATCAGTACATTTCCAGTGTTATTAAATATATCAAAATAGGACTAAATGTTGAAAATTCAAGTTGCTTGTGGTTATCATTAGCAATTGAGCATTGCTGGCCCCTTTTAGATTTGTGCATGTATATATTGTAACCATCTGGTTCAATCTGTCACACACCCTCAAAAATATAATACTGGGGTTCTTTTTTCATAAATGGGGTGGTGAGGGGCAGACTACTCTTCTGGACTCACTAGTGACATACTGAGACTCTTTGCTTATGCTCTTTCACATTGCCAATAATAATATAGAGGACACCATATGTGTGGTTCCCAAAGTCTATTTATTGTACAAGATTGACAAGAAACTATTTACGATCTATTTACAGTTTATTACAAGGATGGTTCTCAGCAATAAACATTTCCAGCTGCTTGTACTCAAATCTTCTCTTCTACTTCTATTACTATCATTTCTAAAGAGCTACCAGACATTTGCAGCGCTGTACAGAAACACAAAAGGAGTTGAACCAGGAAAGAGACAGGGCAGCAGTGGCAAGAGTGGCAACAACACAGGAAGGTGCTGAGGGCTGAAACTGTAGGCATTAGTTCACTGTAGCTGTACACTCAAGTCCTCCTGCCACTCACATGGAAATTCTGTGAAACCCAACAGAAAGTTTTTTTAATGAAGTTTATTATACCACATCCCTTGTCACCTTTATGCATCCAAAGTCTTTTATTCTAAGTTATCACAACCATACACAAGTTTGGTAACTTTCAAACTGGTGCACATATGTCGGCCCGCACCCAGAGATGTGTCCATTTATAACATATGCATGCATAAGCATGCATGTTATAAAATAGCCTGGCTACGTGCATATGTGCACCAAATATTAAGTGGGCGTGAACAAGTGCATTCAGATGCAGCTTCTATAGCATAAATTGGGGGATTTTAAAACCAGTTTCACCAATTCATCCCTAGTTAAGAAATAGGTCCTCCAAACCCCCCTAGTTTGATAGCCTTCACTTCATCCAGTTAGCCCCAACCCTTAAAATCCCGAATATCTGCCTACTTTACTTTATTTTTTTAACTTGCACGTCATCCACAGCAGAAGTAAAGTTACTCAGCAGGGGGCATCTGTGCATGCCGGATCATGAAATTATTTATGCACATATCTCAGGTTCATGTCCCAAAACACCCATGCCCTGCCCAGACTATGCCCAGGCCCTGCCCCTTTTTGAAATCTTCCGAGATGTGTGCTCCGGTAGACACATGCATATCTTGGCAGCTTTTAAAATCCGCTTGGTGCACACAAGCCTGACATATTCTCACACATCCCCTAATTAATGCACGCGTTGGGCATTTAAAATTCACCTTTAAATTTGTATTTATTACAATATTCTCTATACATAATGTATAATTATTATAAATAAATCACCATCAATATAATAAAATAGTGGGCTAACTTTTGATGCTTAGAACATTTAAAAAGAGGGCTGCTGTAATGCTGTTTTGGAAGGATATTGTGTGGATGGTATAAGAGCTATAAGGGATTGAATGGATAGTGTTTATGTGTTTTATATGATTTAATAAGGTAGGGATGGGTATGTTTAGATTGTAAGGGGCTTTCCCAGGAGTTTGTTTTGTTAAATTGGTGGTGGTTTGTATATCATAATTCAATATTATATATAGAGTATATTGTAATAAATACATAAATAAGTGTGTGGCTATGAAAACGTAGAATAAAAGACTTTGGATACATAATGATAGCAAGGGATGCTATATGATAAATATATTTATGAAAACTCCATATGATATAAGTACCAGATGAATATATAAGTAAATTATTTTAATGAAGACCAATTGTTCCACCAACTCTGGTATCAGTCTTAAATGATGTGGATTCACAATGCCCCTTGCCATTGAGAATACCTGTTCACTAGTTGGTGGACAGAAGAGGAAATGCTGAGCCATCTTGGCAAGGTCTGGCAACATTGAGGCCTTGTTTGCTTAATATGCCTTTAGATCTGCGGCTATGTGCTTGATGGGCTCTGCAACATAACATATATAGTAACTGATATTTATGCTGAAGTCTCCTTTGCTAGGAAGGATAATCTCTTCTGCTGCCAACTACTGTAGCTATGACCCATGTCAGGAGAGTGTTTGCAATGGTGGCCACAGGGAAGGGGGAGGGAAAAGTGGAGGAGGAAATAGTAATAGATAGGGTATTGCTCGTGCTGACATTATTGTATTGGTGCTTATTCTTTCCTGTGCTGTCTCTCTGATGCTGCTATTCCTGCACCTTAGCAAATAGCATCTCCTTCAGTGAATTAGACTATTCAACAGGAGGGTGATACTCCCTTTCACCCTTTGGTATTATAGCATGGCTACCTTGTAAGTATCCTTCTCATTGAAGATTTAAAGCCTTTCTTGCACCTTATGCTGCAAGGAGTCTATAAACAGTAACCTCTAGTGCCAATTCCAGTTCCAACGAAAAACCCTCTCATTTATTTTCCAAGATGTTGACCTTGAGGATGAGTTTATCTGAGGTGGCTCATGAGGAACTGAGATCCTCCATGATATCACTGAAGGGTTTCAACACATGTATCATCTGTGTTATGTGTAACCCCAGAGTTCTGAAGGAACTAAAAAATGAAATTTCAGACCTATTAGTAAAAATTTGTAACGTATCATTAAAATCATCCATTGTACCTGAAGACTGGAGGATAGCTAATGTAACCCCCATATTTAAAAAGGGCTCCAGGGGAGATCCGGGAAATTACAGACCGGTTAGCCTGACTTCAGTGCCAGGAAAAATAGTGGAAAGTGTTCTAAACATCAAAATCACAGAACATATAGAAAGACATGGTTTAATGGAACAAAGTCAGCATGGCTTTACCCAAGGCAAGTCTTGCCTCACAAATCTGCTTCACTTTTTTGAAGGAGTTAATAAACATGTGGATAAAGGTGAACCGGTAGATGTAGTGTACTTGGATTTTCAGAAGGCATTTGACAAAGTTCCTCATGAGAGGCTTCTAGGAAAAGTAAAAAGTTATGGGATAGGTGGCGATGACCTTTCGTGGATTACAAACTCGCTAAAAGACAGGAAACAGAGAGTAGGATTAAATGGACAATTTTCTCAGTGAAAGGGAGTGGGCAGTGGAGTGCCTCAGGGATCTCTACTGGGACCCTTACTTTTCAATATATTTATAAATGATCTGGAAAGAAATATGACGAGTGAGGTAATCAGATTTGCAGATGATACAAAATTGTTCAGAGTAGTTAAATCACAAGCAGATTGTGATAAATTGCAGGAAGACCTTGTAAGGCTGGAAAATTGGGCATCTAAATGGCAGATGAAATTTAATGTGGACAAGTGCAAGGTGATGCATATAGGGAAAAATAACCCATGCTATAGTTACACAATGTTAGGTTCCATATTAGGTGCTACTACCCAAGAAAGAGATCTAGGCGTCATAGTGGATAACACATTGAAATCATTGGTTCAGTGTGCTGCAGCAGTCAAAAAAGCAAACAGAATGTTGGGAATTATTAGAAAGGGAATGGTGATTAAAACGGAAAATGTCATAATGCCTCTGTATCGCTCCATGGTGAGACCGCACCTTGAATATTGTATACAATTCTGGTCGCCGCATCTCAAGAAAGATATAATTGCGATGGAGAAGGTACAGAGAAGGGCTACCAAAATGATAAAGGGAATGGAACAGCTCCCCTATGAGGAAAGACTAAAGAGGTTAGGACTTTTCAGCTTGGAGAAGAGACGGCTGAGGGGGGATATGATAGATGTGTTTAAAATCATGAGAGGTCTAGAATGGGTAGATGTGAATCGTTTTTTTACTCTTTCGGATAATAGAAAGACTAGGGGGCACTCCATGAAGTTAGCATGTGGCACATTTAAAACTAATCGGAGAAAGTTCTTTTTCACTCAACACACAATTAAACTCTGGAATTTGTTGCCAGAGGATGTGGTTAGTGCAGTTAGTATAGCTGTGTTTAAAAAAGGATTGGATAAGTTCTTGGACGAGAAGTCCATTACCTGCTATTAATTAAGCTGACTTAGATAATAACCACCGCTATTACTAGCAATGGTAACATGGAATAGACTTAGTTTTTGGGTACTTGCCAGGTTCTTATGGCCTGGATTGGCCACTGTTGTAAACAGGATGCTGGGCTTGATGGACCCTTGGTCTGACCCAGTATGGCATGTTCTTATGTTCTAATGACGATGCCCTTGTCATGAAGGGCTGTCCATTACTCAGCTTACTAGGGATGTGCACAGAAAAATGTTTTAGCTTGGTTTATTATTTGTTTTGTATGCCTCCATAATTTGTTTTGTTCTTTTCAAACAAAAAAACAATTTTCATTTACTCCTGTTATTTGTTTCCCATGAAAGTCAATGGGGGAATCAATACATCCTATTTTGAGCTTCAAAACTGGAATTTTCTATTTAAGTTTTGTGAAATTTGTAGGCAGACATCAGCAGCAGAGGGAAGGGTACTCCAGGACATCAAGATATAGGCAAAGTGATAACAAGAGCCAAAGGATCACATCTCTCCAGCACTTTTGGATCTTCACTGGCTGCCAGTCCAATGGAGAATTAAGTATAAGGTTGCCATGCTAACACACACACTAATAGCTATGTCCTCTCTGCCATGGATAAATGCTATCATGCAGGTATATAACCCTACCAGATTAATTCACTCCTTTCCAAGGGTGCTGGTAGACATCTCCTCTGACTGACAAGCCAGGATCTGCAAAACAAGAGAGTATGCATTTTCTATTGCAGCACTCATACTCTGGAATACCCTGCCACAAGAACTCAGGATGATAGAGTGTTTTAAGAGTGCATTCAAAATATTTTTATTTCAGCAAGCATCTCCTAATTGAGATCTAATGGAGCTGTGTAACATGCTTACTGTTTTTTTTATTTGTCTATGTTACTGTTTTTAAGTTGAGTTTTATTATGTATGCTTTATTATAAGCAGCTATGGGCCTTGGTATTAGCGGCATATAAATACAAATAAACATATAAATAAGGCACCATGACAGTGCAAAATAGCCCAAACAGAGGCATCAGCAGTCCAAGGTACCATGAAAGCAATAAAGTAGCACCTGAACTGGAAAGAACACCCCAAAGCTCTAAAAGAGGGGAAAAGAATACCAACAACTGTGGCATGAAGACCCAGGGGACCATGAGAGGTACAGCAAGTGTGTGAAGGCCTAGCAGGACCAATAGTCAGTAAGTGCTATAAGGGAATTTGAAAATAATTTTGAACACAAGAGGAGCAGAGGCAAAAACACTCGAAAGCACCATAAGAGACTCAAGAGTTGCAGGAGTACTGGTGGTGTTTAAATCCACAAATCATAGGTGCAGAGCAATGAAGCAAGAAAAGTCCTCTCTCCCCACCAAGGATCTGTGAGAGAGATAACATGGACTAACAGAGACATGAACAGCTCAAGACACATTGAGAACTACGAAGCAGTGGCATGAATGCCACAAGGCACCTACAGAAAGGCAAAGGACACCAGGAGCAGTGGCATGAACACCACAAGGCATCTACAGAAAGGTGAAGGTCACCAGGAGCAGTGGCATGAAGACCTCAATACATCAAAAGAGGGGCAAAGAGCACCAATAACAGTGGCAAGAGCATCCTAAGGCAAAAAAAGGGGGCAAAGTGTATCAATAGTGGTAAGAATATCTCAAGGCACCAAAAGTGGAGCTAAGGGCAACAACAATAGTGGTATGAAAGCTAGATACTATAGCAGTGACATCTGCAAGCCCATTGATTACTATACCTTTATAGATTTGCCTTGCATTTGTTCTAGTCTGTAATCTGCCTAGTATGTTTTTATTAAGACAGGCAGAATATTAAGTTTACTAAATAAGTGAATGGGCAGGTTGATATCCCATTCCCCCCTTACCAATCCATATGTGTTCCTTTGGAAGTTTGCACTCAGTCAATGAGGATGATCTCCAATAGAAGATGTACCTTTCTTCAGTCAAGGTTATATGAGTACCTGCTCACCCCTGCTAGCATACCCAAATCACCACAAAAAAATGGAAGCCATTATGACCAGCTGTATAAATAGCTGAAAACTTAATATAGCATGGATCGACTATAAGATAGCCTTTGTTAGCATTCAACACTCTTGGATAATAATTGCCTTGAAATGTACAAAGTGAAGCCTGTATTTATTTATTTATTTAGGGCCTGATTTTCAAAAGTACATGTGAATCAGTTATTTACTCTTTCGGATAATAGAAGGACTAGGGGGCACTCCATGCAGTTAGCATGTAACACATTTAAAACTAATCGGAGACAATTCTTTTTCACTCAACGCACAATTAAACTCTGGAATTTGTTGCCAGGGGATGTGGTTAGTGCAGTTAGTGTAACTGGATTTAAAAAAGGTTTGGATAAGTTCTTGGAAAATTCCATTAACTGCTGTTAATCAAGTTGACTCAGGGAATGGCCTCTGCTATTACTGGTATCAGTAGCATGGGATATACTTAGTTTTTGGGTACTTGCCAGGTACTTGTAGATTGGATTGGCCACTGTTGGAAACAGGATGCTGGGCTTGATGGACCCTTAGTCTGACCCAGTATGACAACTTCTTATGTTTAAAGCATTTACATGCTTAAAAATGGGTTTTACATGTGTAAATGCACTTTGCCTGTGTAAGTGGGCTTTTGAAAATTCCTACACTATATGCCATTGAATTATCCATAGAATGTACTTGTGTAAGTGCACTTTACTCATGTAAATGGCTTTTTAAAATTGCTAAAATAGTATGTTACATTTACATATGTAACTCCTTTGAATATTCAACTGTTAGTGTATTTAGATCACACCTTTTCATTGTAGCTCAAGGCAAGCTACATTCAGATACAATAGCTATTACAGGATAGAATATATCAAATCAAGTTCACATGAAAATGTAGCATTCCATCTGGATATGTCATCTCTAACTTTATGATCCAACGAGGAATATTTCAGAGAGATTCTCTGTTGCCAGTTTTGTTTTGTCTGGCATTAAATTCACCGAGTACTATAACTCCTTGGGCTAAGGAATTATCCTTAATCCTAGAGCGACCAATCCCCTATCAATGATATCTCACTTACTATTTGTAGATGATTTAAAACTCTACAGTTCTTGTCATGCTCATTTAGCAGGACAACTCCATGTAGTGAGGAGTTTCTCAGATAAAATCAGGATGACATTTGGCCTTGACAAATATGCTAAGGCAATTTTCCGAAAGGAAAATTAAGTAAAACTGAAAAATCTCCCTGACTGAAGATTGCAATGTAAAGGATCTGGCGTGGGAAAGTGTATATAAATATGTAGGAGTACTGGAAGGTGAAAAATCAATATATATATTTGAGCTCTGACCGACGTGCCACGAATGTGCAGAAGACGTAATATTTAAAAGTGTACTGTAGACATCAACTCTAATTTTCTTCTTCGGCTCTTCCATTACACTTTTCCAAACAAACATCTCGCCCGTTTTAACGGGCTCAACGGTCGCGAATGCACAGAAGACGTAGTATATAAACATGTACTGTAGACATCAACTCTAATTTTCTTCTTCAGCTCTTTCATTATACTTTTCCCAAACAAACATCTCACCCACTTTAACAGGCTCAATGGCTTGTTCTATATAAAGTACTGAGAGAAAAGATCAGTAAAGAGTGCTATAGGTGAGTGAATGTGATATTGAAGAGTGCCTTAACAGCACAAAACAAAATGAAAGCTATTAATCAGCTTGCAATTCCAGTACTATTATACAGTTTTATAATAGAAGACTGGCCCCATATCTAGAAGAATGAGATGTGAAAACAAGAAATCTCCTCACCCATCAGGTAATCTTTAAAAACCAGTGTACACATATAGAGCTAGCATAATAGGCCTTCAGGTATTCGTAATGGCATCAATGCACCCAAATGCTCAAATAGTGCTGAAGTTGAAAGCTTGGACAATTGTTCCAGCAAATAGAAGAAATGACTGAAAATCCACCAGTATATAAAGGGAAAGAAGCCATAGAATTAGCAAAACAAGAGAAAACAGCAATTTAAAGAATCAGATCAGCAAACAAGGAAGGATAATTGGCAGAAGCACAAATACAGTGGGAAGTATAGAGAGCTATATTCCAGAAACTCCACACGGATGAAGATTTTGACACAGCAGTGCTTACAGAGAGGTAGACTCAAACCTATAGATGAGAGATTGGTAACTGCAGCACAAGATAGTGGATAATAGGGATGTGAATCGTATTTCTGACGACTGAAAATATCATATGATATTTTCAAAGTCGTCAGAAATCGCAGGCTCCCCGAAACCGATAGGAAAACCCCACGAAATTGTTTGTGGGGTTCTCTTATCATTTTGGGGGAGGGCGGGAAAAATGGCGCACAAAAACGATCCCTAAACCCACCCTGACCCTTCAAAACAGCTCCCTTAGCTTCCCCCCCCCCTCCCGACCCCCCCCCCCCCAAACGTTTTAAATTACCTGGTGGTCCAGTGGTGGTCCCGGGAGCGATCTCCCGCTCTCGGGCCATCGGCTGCCACTAATAAAAATGGCGCCGATGGCCCTTTGCCCTTACCATGTGACAGGGTACCCGTGCCATTGGCCGGCCCCTGTCACATGGTAGGAGCACTGGACGGCCCGCACCATTTTTAAAGATGGCTATATTCAATGTGTTTGAATATCCCTTGGGGTCCATCATTGTAAAGTGGAAAGAGTTTGGCATCACCAAGACACTTCCATTATCAAGCTGTCCCACTGGCTAGCTGGAGGGTAACCCCCCTCCCCTCACTCTGGTTGACAACAACAACACTACAGCCTCATTGGATTCAATGCTTAAAAAACAGTGAACACCACCGCCCTACACTGTACCGTTCCCTTGAGTTTTGAAAGCCCTAATTGATGGCCATGCATTTTTTAGCATTAAATCTGAGCTCCCCAGACTCTAGACCATTCCTCATGCTTTACTAGATCCTTCCTCATGTTATCCACACCTTCCTGGATGTCTACCTTGTTGCAGGTTATTGTATCATCTGCAAAAAGACAAACCTTTCCCAGTAGCTCTTCCACAAAATCTGACTAATTGTTGATAGATGTTTCTTCCTGGAATTCTATGCTAAAAGTGTGACTGGATACTCCAGCAATATATTCCAAAGCTTAAATTGTACATTGAGTGAAAACATACTTTCTCCAGTTAGGCACCAATTGAGACTCTGAGAAGGAGGAGTACTAGTGTTTAAAACCAGAAATCATACATGCAGAGCAATGAAGCAAGAAGAATGCTCCCTGCCTGCATCCCAAGGCTCTGTGAGAGGAGTAACATGGACTAACAGAGACATGAAGACCTCAAGGCACAGTGAGAACGAGAAAGCAGTGGAAGCAGTGACATGAACATTACAAGGCACCTATAGAAAGGCAAAGGACATAAAAAATAGTGGCATGCTAGAGATTAGTTTCATGGAGTGTCCTCTAGTTCATGTGCTATCTGAAAGAAATCATAGGTTTTTCTGGTTCTACCCTTGCCCATTCTAGTTGTTTAGGGTTAGAACTGTTTGCAATAGAAACCCTCAGACCACCAGGAGAAACATTTATTGTAAAGCGGACATGACTCAGCACTCTTCTATAGCAGCATGCAAGATTACTTAGGAAACTGGAATAGGAAAATAATAAACATTGTATATGCAGTTACATGGTTTTGTATAAGGACTGTGATGATGTGACCATAGGCAGGGAGGAAGATGGAGACTCAGACTCAGTAGTACAGGTTTTATCTTATCTAAGCAACTTTTACATTCCAACCCCTTCCCATACAGGGTCAGGTGATATGGCTGAGGAATGTTAACTCCTGGCTGTCTGGTCTGTGAGATGGCCTTTTGTTATCAGTCCTCCCCTACTGCTTCTCGTTGACTGAAGGTCAACCCCTGAGGCTCATCCTTTTCATGAGCTCACAACGGAGTCTAAACAGTGGTTTTGTCAATGCATCTGCAGCCATTCCTTCTGATGGTCCGTATTCAAGTTTAATCATGCCCTTCTTTTGCATATCTCTCAGAAGGCAGTGCTTCACATTATTGTGGCTAGTATGAGAGTTCACCGCTTGGTTTGTGACAGCTTTATGGGGGGTGGTGGAAAGGAGACCTTGTCTCCTTGGAGCTACTGGCGGGTGAAAAAGAATATGTAACAGAATGAAAAACAATTTGTTTTCTTTTGTTTCATTTTCCAAACAAAGTGAAACATAAGCGCATCCCCTATGAACACAAGATAAGCATAACACTGAGATGTAGATTTTAAAAGTGTTTCTCGTGCAAAAATGGCCAAATTTAAAATTGGAGCCTGCAATGTGCATCAGCTTCTTATCTGTTTAATTTTAATGCTGCTCCAGATGAGGAGCAAGTCTGTAGATCTCGTGTTTTAGGGCTTAAAGGCCAGGGTGAGGAGTCTGGGTTAACTGTGAGATGTGCAGGATGAGGAACCAGAGAAGTCTGGAAGACGTCAATATTAACTGGGCAAACTGGTGGACTAATAGGAAAAACTGCGTTGTCCCTCGCCTGAAGATGATTTAAAATCCGCCTACATACACGTGTAAAAGCTGACAAAGTCCTATGGAAGACATGCGTGCTAGCTGAGCTCAAGTAATCTCTTAAAATTAGAAGCACACGGTTGGTATATTTTAAAACATGAGTGTGCAAGTGCGCGTGCGCTTTAAAATTCCAGTGTATCTTTGCTTGCGCACCAGTACACGTGTATGGGCACGCTCGCATTTGGTTTAAAATTAGCCTATGAATGTTAATTCGTGTGAGGGGGATGCCCTCGAGAGTGTCTCACTGATCATTAAGAATGTGGAGCCCAAAACATTTCATTTCATTTATTTGGGGAGTGGGGCCTTCTTAGAGTCATTTTGTTTAATATTTATTTTGGTTTGGTTCTTGTCAAACCAAAATAAACATTTAAAAACAACAACAAAAATGAAATGGGGCCTCCCACGGGACCTTCTGACCCCCTCCCCTTCCGTGCCTACCAGAAAAGGTGCCAGGGCTAGGAGCCACCCCAGTCACTACCTACTCGATCTGAGGGGTTACTATGCAGTAAAAGGGACATAAGGGAAGTCCACTCACCTCCCACCATGAGACCTGCACTATAGTGACATCAGAATGCTGCTGGTCTCAGGGTTGGCTGGCACCAATTTGTTGTACGGCTGTACAAATATATGACTATACAACAAAAAGGCACGGGTCTGTCCTAAGACTAGTACCATTTTCATTTGACCTCAGTGCTATTCTCTGGGCTAAGTGTTGCGAAAGTGGACCCTGGGTCCAAGACAATGTTGTCACCACTTATAGGGAGGAGACCCTGCAGGTTCTCGTCATTGGTAGGCGGAGCTCCCACTCCATCATTAGGAAAACTAATCTTTTTTTTTAACCTTATATCACAACCTTTTACCCACCACCAGGGGTGCAGGGTGACTGCTGAAGTTGGTGGTGCACGAGGAAATTTGCTGTTGCTATGTGCCCTAGAACACAGTATACTCTCCCTACGTTACCCTGTGAACACTACCTTCTTTGATGCAAAAAGCCTATCAAATTTATGCTCACAGAAACCTAATCTTTAGAGGAAGCTTTAGCTAATCCCTTAAAATAAACATCTAATCTACTAACAGCAGTTACAATAAAATATATGAATGAAAAAATCTTTTCTACAAAAACATTCAAAAGTGCTTTCTGTATGCAACTGAAATTAATAAAGAGCAAACTTCTGTTTAAAATAGACATGAGGAAGAGATAACCATAATGCCATAAAAGCCAGTGATAAGTACAATCCTTTTTCACAGCATGAATTAAAGTTACACAAGAAATGGACCTTTAAAATACAGACAGACCTTCACCTAATACTGAATAGAAATGCACCAACAAAAACTGAACTGGAAACCACAAGTCCAATTGTGTTATATACAGTGCAACAATGGAAGAACAGAAACATCATCATTTCTCGCAAAATATCAAGCAATAAAAGTGGCGATATTAAACATCATTCATATTAAAACCATGCAAATAAAAAGATTAAATGTAAAAACAGCTGACGAACATCCAATTAAAAAAACTTGCATAAATTTGTACTATTTCCCAAACACCAATAAAATATTTCAAAACATCTAATGAATAAAACAGCCAATAATTAAATAATGTTCTAATATTTAAAAAAAAACATTTAAAAACAATAGAAACATCAAATTACACATAATAATTAAAACTAATAAGGATTAAAAAATCTCTTGCTTTCTATACCTGGGATATTCTGATTCCGATTACCCTGAGATTATCATTCGTTAGGGGAGGTAGGGCCACACAAACTATCTTCTCTCTCTCTCTCTCTCACTAATAGACACATTCTAAGACATTCATTCTTTCAGAAACTCCCTCTTTCATATACATGCCAATGCTTTCACACACACTCCCTCTCTCTCACACACACAGGCTCTCTCTTCCTCACATACACACTGTGTATAAGTGCATGTGCCTGTGAGAGATTGTTTGTGACACATAGGCTTTCACAGGCTCTCACACATACACACACAAACACACATGGCCTCCTCTTTATTTTGGGCTACATTCTGCCAGCCTCCACTTCATTCATGGCCCTGCTGGCATCCTCTTCATTTCAGACCATGCCAGGATGTGGTCTGCTATGGCCCCGCTGGCCTCCTCTTCGTTTTGGGATGTGGCGGGATGGGGTCTGTTATGGCCCTGCCGACCTCCTCTTTGCTTCAGTCATGGTGGGATGGGGTCTGCCAAGGCTATGCTGGCCTCCTCTTCACTTAGTGCTGTTTTGGGATGGGGTCCACAACAGCCCCAAGAGTCTCCTCTTCACTTCTGGCTGTGGCAGGATGGGCACCGCCATGGCTCCGCTGGTCTTTTCTTCACTTTGGGCTATGGTGGGATGGGGGTCTGCCACAGCCCAGCCAAGCTTCATTCACTGTGAGGGGGGCGAACTGTGTGTGCCCGCAGGAAAAGTTGTGCACAAGCACAAATGTGCAGCTTAGAGCTGCATGTGTGCGTGAGCACAGAACTTTTCCTGTGCATGTGTGTAGCTTAAGGGGAACACTAGTGGTGGTGGTTAGCAGCACTGTTGTTCTGGAGGGAAAGCCAGGGAAGCTGGGTTTCCCTCCAGTTAGCTTCCCAAGTTGGTGGTGCATGGCACACCCCATTTTAAAGTTGGTGGTGCCCATGCACTACTATGTAGTATGGACACTACACTCATGCCCACCACTGCTATCCAGGACTAGTGCAAGGATATGAAATGCCATAGGTCACCGCTTCCCAAACCTTTAGCCAATGTGACTCCATTTTACCACTTGAAAATTTATATGACCCCAGAGGACGACCAAAACAAATCAGCATGGGTACAGTCCCCCCTCCAACAATCATTCCACTCTCACCTTTCCCATACTCACCCTCCCTCTCTCAACTTCTATACCCTCCAAATGACCTCCTCTCTCAGCTTCTGCCTCTCCAGCTGATCCCCTATTATATCCTACAGCTCCTCTCTCCTTCTCTGACCATTCCTTCTATCATCCTCTCTAGCCCTTTCCTATCTTCCTAGCTAATCCACTCTCATATCCATGCCATTTTTATAAGCCCCAATTAATCTTCTGTTATCCCTTCCTCACAACTCCTCTCACTCACCCCAGCCTCATTTTCAACCCTTTTTTCACATCCCCTAATTGATTCCCTCTCACCCTACACCCCCAATTTGATCTTCTGTCAAACCTCCCTCACCCTCCATAGCCAGTTCATCTCCAGGTTTTTCAACCCTCAAATCACTCAGGTGTGAACATTGTTAAAAAAAAATACCATCCTAGAAGCACACACCAGATGTATTCCATGCATTAAGAAGGGTGGAAGGAAGGCAAAACGATTACCGGCATGGTTAAAAGGTGTGGTGAAAGAGGCTATTTTAGCCAAAAGATCTTCATTCAAAAACTGGAAGAAGGATCCATCAGAAGAAAATAGGATAAACCATAGAATTGGCAAGTTAAATGTAAGACATTGATAAGACAGGCTAAGAGAAAATTTGAAAAGAAGTTGGCCATACAGGCAAAAACTCACAATAAAAACTTTTTAAAATATGTCTGAAGAAGAAACTCTGCAAGAGAGTCAGTTAGACCACTGGATTATCAAGAGATTAAAGGGGCACTTAGAGAAAATAAGGCCATCGTAGAAAGATTAAAAGATTTCTTTGCTTCAGAGTTTACTGAAGAGGATATTGGGGAGATACGCATTCCAGAGAAGGTTTTCATGGGTAATGATTCAGATCAACTGAACCACATCATGATGAACCTGGAAGATGTGGTAGGCCTGATTGGCAAATGAAGAGTAGTAAATCACCTGGCCCAAATGGTTTACACCCAGGGTTCTGAAAGAACTAAAAAATGAAATTTCAGACCTATTAGTAAACATTTGTAATCTATCATTAAAATCATCTGATCCTTCTGAAGATTGGAAGATGGCCAATGTAGCCCCTATATTTAAAAATGGATTCAGGGGTGATCCAGGAAACAATAGACTGGTGAACCTGACGTCAGTGTCAGGAAAAATCATGGAAACTGTTATGAAGAATACAATCACAAAACATTTAGATAGACATGGTTTGATGGGACACAGCCAGCATGGATTTACCCAAGGGAAGTCTTGCCTCACAAATCTCCTACATTTTTTTAAAGGGGTAAATAAACATGCGGACAAAGGTGAACCGGTAGATGTGGTGTATTTGGATTTTCAAAAGGTATTCGACAAAGTCCCGCATGAGAGGTTTCTAAGAAAACCAAAAAGTAATGGGATAAGAGGTGATGTCCTTTTGTGTATTGTAAGTTGGTTAAAAGACAGGAAAGAGAGTGTAGGATTAAATGGTCAGTTTTCACAGTGGACAAAGGTAAACAGTGGAGTGACTCAGGGATCTGATTTTGAACCAGTGCTTTTTAACAAGTGAGGTGCTTGTTACAAACCAGTGCTTTGTAACAAGTGAGGTGATCTAATTTGCGGATGACACAAAATTATGCAAAGTAGTAAAATCTCAAGCGGATTGTGATGAATTGCAGGAGGATCTTGTGAGACTGGAAGATTGGGCTTCCAAATGGCAGATTAAATTTAATTTGGACAAGAGCAAAGTGATGCATATAGGGAAAAATAACCTTTGCTGTAGTTACACAATGTTAGGATCTATCTTAGGAGTTACAACCCAGGAAAGAGATCTAGGCGTCATAGTGGATAATACATTGAAATCATTGGCCCAGTGTGCTATGGTGATCAAAAAAGCAAACAGAATGTTAGGAATTATTAAGAAGGGAATGGAAAATAAAACAGAGGATGTCATAATGCCTCTGTATTGCTCCATGGTGAGACCGAACCTTGAATACTGTGTGCAGTTCTGGTCACAACATCTCAAAAAGGATATAGCTGCACTGGAGAAAGTGCAGAGAAGGGCAACCAGAATGATAAGGGGCATGGAATGGCTGCCCTATGAGGAAAGGCTGGAGAAGAGATGACTGAGGTGGGAAATGATAGAAATCTACAAAATCATGAAAAGACTTGAACAAGTTAATGTAAATTGGTTATTTACTCTCTCAGATAATAGACGGATCAGGGGACACTCCATGAAGTTAGCAAGTAGCTCATATAAAACAAAATGAAGGAAATTCTTTTTCACTCAGTGCATAGTTAAGCTCTGGAATTCATTGCCAGAGAATGTGTTTCGGCAGTTAGTGTTACTGGGTTTAAAAAAGGTTTGGATAAGTTCCTAGAGCAGTGGTTCTCAACCCTGTCCTGGGAACCCTCCCAGCCAGTCGGGTTTTCAGGCTATCCACAATGAATATGCATGAGAGAAAATTTGCATGTTATGGAGGCAGTGTATGCAAATTTTCTCTCATGCATATTCATTGTGGATATCATGAAAACCCGACTGGCTGGGGGGGTCCCCAGGACAGAGTTGAGAACCACTGTCCTAGAGGATAAATTCATAAACTGCTATGATGGTAATTAATACGCAATAGTAGCTTGTCATCTATCTAATGTTTGGTTACTCGCCAGGAACTTGTAACTTGGATTGGCCACTGTTGGAAGCAGGATACTGGGCTTGATGGACCCTTGGTCTGACTAGGTATGGTATTTCTTATGTTCTTGTGTTCTCCTGCATCTGATCCCTTCCTTCAAACAGTCCCTTCTCCAAACATGCCCCCGGTCATGGTCAGCAACATTTTCCTTTTGACCCTGGGTAAAAGGTGGATGACAACTGTTGGGAAGAGAGGCCAGGCTGCTGACAGGGGCAACATTTTTTTCTTGGATAGGTTCAGTGGTGGGTGAGGAGAGAGGAGCAGTGGCAATCTCCACTGACCTGTGAACTCTCAGCACATCCTTCCCTTCATGGTTGATCCAAACCCAATTGTTATCTGCAAGCAGCAGCAATATTAGCAATGAAAGTCTGCATAAGTTCTGTGAGCCAGTGCTAGCTCACAGGCCTTGTGGCAGCTCAGAGCCCTTCTTTTTTTAGGATTTCCTGTACAGAAACTCAAGCAAGGGCAGGGCCATTGCAAGGCCTGTGAGTGTGTGCGGGCTCACAGGCTCTGTACTGACTTTCACTACTAAAGCTATTTCTGGTGCCTGAAAGAAATATGCTGGCCTTTGAGGCTTTTGTGACCCCAACCACACATTTTATGACCCCATTTGGGAAATCAAACCATAGTTTGAGAAGCCCTGCCCTAGGCAAAGCTTACAGCATTGTGTGACCCCCCCCTCCCCCCCTGCCCTCCGCACACACACAATTAAAAGATTATGCAGTTATTGTAATAGATTTTACATGGAAGAGTATATTCAAAGTAAAGTCTTCTGAAGTAAAAATATCACTCGCAGCATACATATTACATTTCCATCCAGTGCTGTGGTGTCAACCAGAAAAACCCTGCAAAAAAGACGCTTGGAATCCATATGGTTTAGGCCTATTGTGTATACAGAGGTGATGGAGAAAAACGGTGCACATGGACATAATGTCTGAAAAGCAAAGGTGTAGTGCTAATCAATCCTTGAGCAATTTAGTTTGTTCCTCTGTATCATTTAGAATCTAAATTTTGATTAGCTCTACACCTTTGCTTTTCGGACATTAGGCCCATTGTAATATATGTTGGGGGTAGGCTTGGCCACCAGAAAATCATAAGTAAACTGAATTACAATTACAATATAGTACACCTCCCAAATCAATACCACACTGACTGCCAACACTCAAAAAATAAGAACCCTACCTAAGAAAAAGCAACACTGTAGATATTATACCAGGCCTTTAAACACCAATACACCTTCTGTTTGGAGAGCAGAACAGAAACTATATGCCAGCACAATATTTCACCTAGGTCACACATGCAGAACAAAAACAATCCTCACCAAATACAAAATAAAGAGACCATAATATATACCGTAAATAGAAACATGCAGACAAAACTTGAACTGGAAACTGCAACAAACTAGACTCTGTATCGTGCAAAAATAGAAAAAAATAAACATTTTCATTCCTCATAAAATATTAAGTAATAAAATCTAGAAATATAAAAATCATAATAGGAAAACCATACAAATAAAAAGAATATATATTTCAAAACAGTTGACTAATTGACTAACATCCAATAATTAATAACATAAAAACATTTTTTAAAAATTGACCAAACATCAATAAAATATGTCAAAACAGCAGACACATCAAATAAAGTCCAATAGTTAAAACAAATAACCATAGCTTTCCATACTTGGGATTTCCAGTCACCCTGAGATTGTCATGGATTAGTGGGGGAGAGTGAGGGTGCACAGTTTATTCTCCCTCTCTCATGTACGTAAAGTCCCTAACATACATATTCATTCTCTCTCTCACACATGATGACTCTTGCACACTCCTCTCTTAAAACACACATGCTGTCTCCCTTCCTCCCTCCCTCACACACACACACACACACACACACACACACACACCCACACAGGATCTCACACTTATTGATTCTCTCTTCCTCATATACACACACAGGCTCTCTCATAATCCCTGACTCTCTTTCCTTCACAAACAGGCTCTCTCACATGCACTGGCTTTCCCCCTCATATACACACACACACACACAAATGTTTTCACACTCACTTGCTTTCTCTCCCACATACACATACACACATACACATACACATACACACAGTCTACCCTCCCCCTCCCCCCACCCTTATACAGGCTCTGTCTCACTGGCTCCCTCTCTCCCACTCCCACACACAGGCTCTCTCACAGACAAGCTCTCTCTTACTCACATACTGTATACACACTAGGGATGTGCAGAAGGAAAAAAATTGTTTCGATTTGGAATTCATTTCACCAGGACCCAAATCTGTTGCATTCGTTTCACAGGGGGGGGGGGGGGGAAATCAATTCATTGATTAGTTTTATTCGTTTTCCGATTTCCCATTAAAGTCAATGGAGGAAGTATTTGCAGCCTATTTTTGGCTGCAGAATTGGAGTTTTCATATCAATTCTGATGAAACTTCTGGGGAGCAATCATCAGAATGAGAAAAGAGCTCCAAGGTACTTAGACTGTGGCAAAGTGACACCAAAGTGGCATGAATAGCCTAAGGCACTTTAAAGGGGCAAAGGGGTACCAGGAGTGGTAAGAGTGCTTTAACAGAGGTGCAAAGCAGCAGTGAGAGTGTCAAAAACACACCACATCTTCAAAAGAGAGCACCAAAAACAGATGCATGAACCCTTGATGGCAGCACGACTGGCAAAGTGGCAAGACAAGTGGCATCAACATCCTACAGCACAATGAAGGGGGAACATAGCAAGCAGAAAGACTAGCACCAACACACTGAGGAACCATGATAGTGGCAAGAACACCACAAAGAGTTGAGTGAGTCATCTGGTGTATGGCAGCAAGGCAGAAAGGCAGAAAGCTAATAGGGGCAAGACAGGCTGGCAGAGCAGAGGTAGTCTGGTCCCTGTGGTTTTGATAAGGGCAAGACAGGCTGGCCCTGGGGAGAGTTCCCTTTCCTTTGCGCAGGAAAGGGCTCCCTAGAATGGGTTTGCCCCTAGAGTGGGGTGTTTCCATTGGCATCTAGTGAGCTCTCGCTGGTCTTTTAAAATCTGGTGGAGTTAGCAGATATACAAATGAAAATTTTCAAGGTCGAGGCGGAGAAAGGTGCCATGTGAACAGTGGTTCAACATGGGTCAACAGGAACTAAGAGATAGGCTGGATGGCTACCCCGGGGAAAGTTCCCTTTCCTTTGAGCAAGAAAGGACTCCCCGGAATGGGTTGGCCCCTAGAGTGGAGCACGAGCCTTCAAAGGGTGGTGATGTGGAGCAGGGTGCCATGTGAACAGCGATTCAACATGGGTCAACAGGTACTAAGAGACAGGCTGGCCAGCTACCTGGCCCAGGGAGAGTTCTCTTTCCCTTGAGCAGGAAAGGGCTCCCCGGAATGGGTTGGCCCCTAGAGTGGTGATGTGGAGCCTTCACAGCGTGGTGATGTGGAGCAGGGTGCCATGTGAACAGTGGTTCAACATGGGTCAACAGGTACTAAGAAACAGGCTGGCCAGCTACCTGGCCCGGGGAGAGTTCCCTTTCCTTTGAGCAGGAAAGGGCTCCCCGGAATGGGTTAGCCCCTAGAGAGGAGCACAAGACTGCAAAGCGTGTTTGTTTTAATTAAGGATCTATGCTGTGAAGAATTAGTATTTTGAATTCACAGAGACTGAGGGTTCCCTTTACATCGAGGGTTCAGCCGTTAGGACCAAAAGAAGCGCTGACATCATCTCCCACTCAAATCTACAATATCAACCAATGTTGAATTTGTAGTTTACACAGTGCCTCTGTAAACTATGGGAAGACAGAGGATGAACAAGAGTGCAACTACCACCAGTTTGCTATAGTACTAGAAAAATTACTGTTGGCACCTAAGAAAGATTTCGGGAACATGGCCCATATTATAAAGGTCATGAAAACGATTGAGCATATGAAATATGCAAGCTCTAAACATCTTAAATCAGCTTTTCATGTTCTTACATTCCAAATATGGACAGACAGGCACAGCGTTAGAGGTCAAGCCCTTTTAGGGATGTAAGGCCTGGATGGACAGGCACAACATTCGCGGATAGAGGTCAAGCCCTCATAGGGGCGTAAAGCCTGGATGGACAGGCACAGCATTAGAGGTCAAGCCCTTTTAGGGACATAAGGCCTGGACGGACAGGCATGGCCTTAGAGGTCAAGCCCTCATAGGGGTGTAAATCCTGGACGGACAGGCACAGTGTTAGAGGTCAAGCCCTTTTAGGGACATAAGGCCTGGATGGACAGGCACAGCATTCGAGGTCAAACCCTTGTAGAGACATAAATCCTGGACAGACAGACACAGCATTCGAGGTCAAGCCCTTTTAGGGACATAAGGCCTGGACAGACAGGCACAGCACTCGAGGTCAAGCCCTTTTAGGGACGTAAGGCCTGGACGGACAGGCACAGCATTAGAGGTCAAGCCCTTTTAGGGACATAAGGCCTGGACGGACAGGCACAGCATTCGAGGTCAAGCCCTTGTAGAGATGTAAAGCCTGGATGGACAGGCACAGGGTTAGAGGTCAAACCCTTTTAGGGAGATTAGGCCTGGATGGACAGGCACAGCATTCGAGGATAGAGGTCAAGCCCTCATAGGGGCATAAAGCCTGGATGGACAGGCACAGCATTAGAGGTCAAGCCCTTTTAGGGAGATTAGGCCTGGATGGACAGGCACAGCATTCGAGGATAGAAGTCAAGCCCTCATAGGGGCGTAAAGCCTGGACAGACAGGTACAGCGTTAGAGGTCAAGCCCTTTTAGGGACATAAGGCCTTGATGGACAGGCACAGCATTTGAGGTCAAGCCCTTTTAGGGCCATAAGGTCTGGACGGACAGGCACAGCATTCAAGGATAGAGGTCAAGCCCTCATAGGGGCATAAAGCCTGGATGGACAGGCACAGCGTTAGAGTTCAAGCCTTTTTAGGGATGTAAGGCCTGGAAGGACATGCACAGCATTTGAGGTCAAACCCTTGTAGAGACATAAAGCCTGGGCAGATAGGCACAGCATTCGAGGTCAAACCCTTGTAGAGATGTAAATCCTGGATGGACAGGCACAGCATTTGAGGTCAAGCCATTTTAGGGTCATAAGGCCTAGATGTAAGACACTTGTGTTATGTCATCCCTAAGTTATATGTAAACCGGAGTGATTGGTAACATTGTTTCCAGAACCTCGGTATATAAAAAATGTTAAATAAATAAATAAATAAATGTACAGGCACAGCATTTGAGGTCAAGCCCTTTTAGGAACGTAAGGCCTGGATGGCCAGGCACAACAGTAGAGGTCAAGCCCTTTTAGGACATAAGGCCTGGACAGACAGGCACAGCATTTGAGGTCAAACCCTTGTAGAGACGTAAAGCCTGGATGGACAGGCACAGCATGCGAGGATAGAAATGAAGCCCTCATAGGGGCGTAAATCCTGGATGGATAAGCACAGCATTAGAGGTCAAGCCATTTTAGGGACATAAGGTCTGGATGGACAGGAACAGCATTTGAGGTAAAACCCTTGTAGAGATGTAAAGCCTGGATGGACAGGCACAGCATTCGAGGTCAAGCCATTTTAGGGACATAAGGCCTGGACGGACAGGCACAGCATTTGAGGTCAAACCCTTGTAGAGATGTAAATCCTGAACAGACAGGCATAGCATTCAAGGTCAAGCCCTTTTAGGGGCATAAGGCCTGGATGGACAGGCACAGCATTCGAGGTCGAGCCCTTTTAGGGATGTAAGGCCTGGACGAACAGGCACAGTATTAGCGGTCAAACCCTTGTAGAGACATAAAGTCTGGATGGACAGGCACAGCATTTGAGGTCAAGCCATTTTAGGGACATAAGGCCTGGACAGACAGGCACAGCATTCGAGGTCAAACCCTTGTAGAGACGTAAAGCCTGGACGCACAGGCACAGTATTCATGGTCAAGCCCTTTTAGGGACATATGGCCTGGATGGACAGGCACAGCATTCAAGGCCAAGCCCTTTTAGGGACATAAGGCCTGGACGGACAGGCACAGTATTAGAAGTCAATATTTTTCAATGGAAAATTCTATCAAAGTAGCTAGCAATTTAATATATCTCCCACCCACAACACCCAAATCCTGCTTGCAACCTACTCCAAGGGATAAAATAAGCAGAAAAATGCCACTGCTAGCAGCTTCTCTCAGTGGCACAGAGAGACCGTCTCAGATCAATAAAAAAAAGGTGCGGTCAAAAACAGCATGGCATTGGCTATGCTAGCTGGCTGGCAGCAGCAATGCAGCCAAATCGAACAAATATGTTTTACAATGGAAAATTCTATCAAAGTAGCTAGCAATTGAATACAGATTTCAGACAGTCGGACTAGCTCTGAGTGCAGCCACCTCCCTGGACCACCTCCCCGGGCCATCCCCACCAAGAAAGTGCTTGGCACGCCACGTGCTTAACGTATAAATAGTGCTGCGTCATCAGGAACAGCGTCACAGAGCACTAAGTGAGAGAGAGACTCAGCATGTGAGCTTTTACAAACACATACTACCCAAACACTGAGGCTACCTCCAAGCCCCTATCAATAGCTAGGTACCATGCAATAAAGGGCCACTTTACTATCAGGGATTCCTTGATGTTTCCATTACCTTACTCCTTCACCCATCTACATCACCTATAATTGGGGAGGATTCTGAGACAGCTCTATTTGTAGCCAGCTTTAAAGGTGGATCTGCCTAAGTGTTGCGACCATCACTTCCCGACGGCTTCACTCCACCTACCTTTCTTTTTCTGCGACTCCTCTTGCTCCTTGTGGACGTCTGGCTGCCGCGGCGTCTGCCCACCGTCCTCTCCGGCATTCCTGGACTGGCTTGGGCACTGCCTCCCGCCATGCTCCTCAGCTACCATAGGGCTCGCGCGCCATGCAGCCCTCATTCTTATTTCCTCTATGGCGCGAACCTCAGGGGCATCCCACTGTGATGACGTCACACTGCCCAGATATTTAAGCCTACTGTTTATTGCTAGCCGTTGAGTTAGCAAGGGATTTCCTATGGATGGGATTTGCTCTCCGTACCCAGCTACTCTGCCTCCAACTTCTATTGGACTCTTTTCTGCTAGCAGGGTACCCGCTCCTCGGGGGCCTCTCTGCTTCTTTCAGGTTGCTATCAGGAATCGGTACTCGCTCCTCGAGGGCCCATGTTCCCTGACTCGTTGCCTGTGTCCATCTCCTCTTCTACTTGGAAGAATTCACTACAGACACCATCTATGAGTACTACTACCATCTACTCCTCAGAGCTGTTTCCCTGGAACCAGGTACTCGATCCTCGAGGGCCTGCCTCCGTTCCAGCGCCAGTGCCATCTCCTACGTGGAACTGCTGCGTGAGTACTTGCCAATGAGTCTCTGCTCCCAGGGTTCTGGTACTCGCTCCTTGAGAGCCAGCTCTCCCTATCTCGGGGCTTCTCCATACTGGGGACTCTGTGAATGTCTTATTGTACTCATTCTCTCAGTTCTTTTCACTACAGCACTGCTACAGGAGGAACCGCTGTTCCAGCGCCCTGAGGAATACTAGCCCAGCCAGGCTCCATCTTCTACTCACTACCGCCACCTCTGGTGGCTTCACAAACTGTCTAAATAAAGATATAATCTGTGTTTGTGTGTCCAGAGCTGAGCCTGACCTGTGGCCCCTAACGGAACTTCCCCCTGTGGGCGTGGTCAGCTGCCACGGTGTCCAAGGGTCCACCCAAACCTTACAAAACATAACAGAGATGGGATTCCTTTCCACCTAATGACCTATGTATGTACAGCCTTTGCCTGCCTCTCTAGCCTCCTAAACCTGGAATTCATGGAACAGGGAGGGATGGATGTGAGGGAGAGACCCGATCGGAAGCCCTGCCACCCCCCCCCCCCCCGACATCACCAGGGTCAGCTCCGACCGTTGAAAGGCGCCCTGCCACCAGGTGCCGTGCGCCGCGCGCCGAAGGGGCATGACAAAGGGGTCCTCCCCTTTGTGCACCCCTTAGTGCAACCTGTAGTGCAAATGCCAGTTAATATCTTTGCAATTAAATATCTCTCCTTTGTTTAATATACTTTCTGTTATCCCTTATCCCTTTTTGCTCAATTGTTAAAAATCCTGCATTTTGAGCTTTTGTAAACCGTTGTGATGGCTTTACCGAATGACGGTATATAAAACTCATTAAATAAATAAATAAATAAATAATCCTAGCCAGGGCTTAGGGGTTGTTATCTTTGCCCAAGGCACAACCCTGAGGCTTACAGTCTAAAGAAGTGGGGATGCTTTACTGCAGTACCTTTGCAAGGGTGTCCAGCCACCCTAGGCATTGATGTTATTGTGATGCAATCATCACATCATTCTCACTCTCTGTCTCTCTGCCTCTCTCTCTTACTCATGACCCTACCCGACCTATTATATCATACAAAACACACTTTCGTTCAGACACACGATCTCTCTCGTCACTGCATGCGCCTCTCCAGCTTCCTTATATTTCAAAAATAACATTCTTGCATCAGACTACGGCATCCCGCCCATATCTGGTGCCCTTGGTGACTGCCTAGTATGCCTAATGGTACTGCCAACCCTGCCTCACTGTCCCTGTACAAGCCTAATAGACCTACCTGCTGTTTCTTAATAGAAACCAATAAATTGGGGAAGAAAAAAAGAAAAAGGTAGGGAAGGAATTCAAAAGCAGAATATAAGGGCAAAAGGAGGCAGGGCTAGGGGAAGGCAGAGTACCATCCCTACTGTCCACTAGCCAGCAAATTCTTCCATTTTGCTAGTGGACAAGGTGGATGAGTGCTCTGCCCTGAATCGGCCGCACATAATTGCCTTCATCAGGATCATACACTTGAGAGGAGCACGCCTGGCCAACTTGTCCCTCCTGGTCCACCAGATGACCTGTTTGCCATTATTAAGAAATAGATGATCAGTTATCAAGCTTGGGTGGGCTTCTCAGCATTGCATGCTCTTAAATGAAGAGGTGGGGGATAAAATTAAACCAAAACTGAAGGGTGTACCTCATCACCAAATGCCTGTAGGACTCTTCCTCCCATGGTACAGGCACAGCTGGGAGGAGCCACACATATGGGTTAAACACCTACCTATTGCCGTTGCACCATGTACCAACCTTTACATGAGTTCCCTATTGTATCTGAGAGCCAGCTAAAAATAAAGTGCTTTATTTATTTATTTTAAATTCTTTTTAGCCCGCGCCCTCCAAAGTTCAGGGCGGCTTACAATACATGCATAGAAGGACATATACACATGCACAATCAATTAAAACAAACTACAGAATGAGTCTTAAAACAAAGATCACATAATACAAGATCACATAATAATAATACAAGATCACATAATAATACAAAATACAATATTTTCTCAAAATGAGCAGGATGAGAGCTTAACAAACTGGGGGTCTCACGCTGCGATATTGGGAGAGAAATAGCGTGGAGAGAATTAACGTGGAGTTGAGGAAAAGGCAATTGTGAAAAAATGTTTTTAAAGCTGTGGCAAGCCATTTCCCTGAGGACTGGTAGCAAGGTGAACTCTGGTTATTATTTTGGGCCTCTCATCTTCTGATAACCTCTAGAATAGTGGTCTACCCTGAACAGCTTTATTCACATCCTGGGCTGAATCAGGTTCTGCGGTGGTCACTCTGGTAGGTTCATCCTGCAGATCTCTCAAAAGTGGAAACTCTTTTATAGTAGCCACAGACTCCTGGCCTAGCAGTCTCTTCATCAGGTGGGGGCACATGGACGGGGTAATAGGCCCAGAGTCCACCAGCATTTCTCTCTGCTCTCGGTTTCTTCTACTCCTCAATTGAACCCAGTACTGGCTATGCTCCCTCACTAATTTCACAAGAGAAGATGGCCTCATGACCTCACTATATCTCTCTGCCTCTAATTAGGGATGTGAATCATTTTTTTGATGATTTAAAATATCGTCCGATATTTTTTAAATCGTCAAAAATCGTTAAAGAGTGCGATACAATAGAAATTTCCCCGATTTATCGTCAAAAATCGTTAATCGGGTTTGTGTCCACTAACGGGATTTATTTGGGGGGAGGGCGGGAAAACCAGCACACCAAAACAACCCCTAAATCTACCCCGATCCTTTAAAACTAATCCCTTACCTTCCCTTACCTTCCCCCACCCTCCCAAACCCCAGAAAATGTTTTAAAATCATCTGGTGGTCCAGTGGAAGCCCCGGGACCGATCGCCCGCTCTCGGGCCATCGGCTGCCACTAATAAAAATGGCGCCGATGGCCCAATTAAAAAAAAACCCACCCTGACCCTTTAAAACTGACCCCTTAGCCTCCCCCACCCTCCCGACCCCCCCAAAACCGTTTTAAAATTACTTGGTGGTCCAGTGGGGGCGCCGGGAGCGATCTCCCGCTCTTGGGCCGTCGGCTACCACTAATAAAAATGGCGCCGATGGCCCTTTGCCCTTACCATGTGACAGGGTATCCGTGCCATTGGCCGGCCCCTGTCACATGGTAGGAGCACTGGATGGCCGGCGCCATCTTTAAAGATGTTCTTTCTTCTTCCTTCTCCTACCCCTCCCTCCTCTTGCTTTTTTGCCTCCTGCCCCACCCCCATCTTGCTTTCCTCCAGCCAGTCTTCACTCACTGCTCCCTGGGTCTCCCAGTCCTCCCTATCCTCCATCCACTTACCTGTCCTGGCGGTGCAACTCCCCCACTTGAACCTCTTTGAAGAGCTATTGAAGTCAGAGACAATGCAGGTCTCATGGTAGAAGCAGCAATAAAGGCAGGTCCTGCTGCCCGGTGCAGCACCAAGAGAAGGAAGTTCCTATCAGCGACGGAATAGAAAGGAGGTCTGCCAATGAAGATTGTGTTGTTGCTGCATATTTAAGCTTGCTCATGGTGGAAGTTACATCTTTAAGATATAACTTCCGCCATAAGCAAGCTGCACGGAAGGGGGAGGATCAGAACATTTGGCAATCAGGTAGCAGAAGGAAGTTGGGGAAGCGGGGAGGAGTTGCTACCACCTGAAGAATGTGGGTTAGAAATGGCGCTTGCCATTCTATGCATGCGGGTACTTTTTACCCTTACACTTTACAGCAGTTTCCAAAAAGAAAGCAGGTGTATTAGTTCCCTTAGATTTTCCCTTAGATTATCCCACTAAAACAACCTGCACACATTTATAAGTGCTAATTACTGACCTCATTAATAAATCACTTATAGAGGGTAACCTACCAGATTGTCTTAAAGGAGCTATTACCAGACCTACCTTAAAGAAGATTAATCTTGACTACACTGTGTTGAATAATTATAGACCAGTCTCAAATCTCTCTTTCATTGCAAAATTAATTGAAAAGATTGTCTATAAACAGTTTACTTCACACTTAGACTCACATGATATACTCTATCCCATGCAATTTGGTTTCAGAAGTCATTTCAGCACCGAAACTCTCCTCCTCTCCCTATCAGATACAGTTCTGCGAGGGATGGATAACGGACAAGCGTATCTTTTAATCTTGTTAGACCAGTCTGCAGCATTTGACACTATAAATCATCAGATTTTACTCCACAGACTTACTGAAATAGGATTAACAAATACCACTTTGAACTGGTTTGAGTCATACTTGACCAACCGGTTCTTTCAAATACTTGTCGGTAATCCATTTTCCGACAAAATTGAATTAAATACTGGAGCCCCTCAAGGATCAACGCTATCTGCGTCTTTATTTAACATTTACTTGTTACCATTATGTCATTTACTCTCTGACCATGGACTAACCTATTATCTCTATGCAGATGACATCTAGATTTTACTACCTATTCAAGATTCAGTGGAAAAAACTTGCGTGACAATGGCGCTGTATTTGAAAGTAATTAAAGAGTTGCTCACGCAAATGAGGTTGCTATTAAATATTGAAAAAATAGAGGTTATTCTATTAGAAAGAAAAATCTCCCCATGACCCTCCAGGCTGATCTCGCTAAACCACAATACAAGTTTCATGCAGGCTGAACATATCAAGGACCTAAGAGTTATCATTGACCCAGAATTATCACTCAATAAACATATTTCACTGAAAGTAAAAGAAGGCTACTTTAAACTAATGACATTAAAGCGCTTAAAACCTCTACTCTCGCAAAATGATTTTTGGACAGTCCTTCAGGCCCTAATATTTGCAAGTACAGACTACTGCAATTCTTTATTTTTAGGTCTCCCCGCTTCATCCATTTGTCCAATTCAAGTCCTCCAAAATGCTGCAGCTAGGATTTTAACTGGCAAAAAGAGATATGACCATATCACCCCCACTCTGATTGACCTACATTGGTTACCTATTGTATTTCGGGTCAAATTTAAAACCCTCTGTGTTCTACATAGATTGATATTTGGTGAACATGTCGATTGGTTAAATACAGCTATTAGATTGCATGTTCCACAAAGAAACTTATGTTCAGCAAACAAAGGTTTATTCTCTTCACCCTCTGTACACTCAGTGCACTTGAACCAAGTGAGGGAGAGAGCATTATCATTGGCAGGACCAAAAATCTGGAACATGCTACCAATTACTCTAAGACTTGAGTCCAACTTCAAAAAGTTTAAGCGTGATTTAAAAACTTGGCTGTTTAATGAGGCATATTCAGCTTGAGTGCACTGTGCCTTGTACTCCAATTTTATTTTTTATGTTTTTATTGTTTTATCCCACTTGGGAAGGTTTCTAATGGTTATTTTACTTTTATTTAATTATGTATATTTTATTTGACCTGTCATTATTATTTTATGATAGTCATTTTGATTTTTAGAATAATACTATCCCCTAAATGCTATTATTGTTACTCATGATATATTTTTTTTAATGAATTTTTAGGTCGTACCTTTTATATGTTATAAATAGTTTTTATATATGGGAGGATTGTTTTATTTATTTATTTATTATAGGCTTTTCTTTGCCGACATTTGTAAGGCACATCATGCCGGCTTACATAGAACTGAAAAAGGAGGAAATACAATGAACAGAATAACATATCATATTTAAAGCAAATGGTGCAAATTAAGAGCAAAATCAACAATATGATTATATAGTATATAGTTTTGAATATAAATGCTTTGTATTATATAGTTTTGATTATAAATGCTTTGTATTAATGTCTGTTCTTTTGTATTATATTGTGAACCGTTACGATGGCTTGTCTTAGTGACGGTATATAAAACCAAATAAATAAATAAAATAAATAAATAATAAAAGTGCATAGTTTTTTAGGGTAAAAAATTAGGTACATACTTTTAAAAATACAAAAATATGCACATATATCCAAACCCTTCCCCAGTCCCATCCCTGGGAACACCTCTGCTCACTGCAGGTAAACTTACATGGATACGTTTAGATGCGAATTGAGTGGGCAGTTTTGTAAAAGTCAATTTCCAAAGGTATAGCACTGTTCTACCTGCAGAAATTGCTTTGAAAATTGCCTTCCCTATGTACTTCTAACCCCTGGAATGTGTGAAGGATGGGTTAGTCTAATATGTGTGACTCATGACCTTCCTGACCAGTGCTATGGGAGTCTGTTTGGCTTTTCTACAATCCCCGTCATGTAGTTCACAAATCACAACTTGTGTGTTTTGTTGGATTTATAAATCCTATTTTGGAGTTTCTAAGACCAAGTTACTGAATAATGTTCTCCTGGATTTATGTAAAGTAGATATGTGGAGAGCACAAGGCAGGTGTCCTGAGTTAACTTTTCTGCCATTTAGGAGGTACAAACAAATTTGTGATCCACACATAAGATTGTCACGTGATCCACATCAACCCAAACAGGTAGAGACAGACCTGGTTTTAACCCATTGTATGCAAGGACATGTAGTTCTGATAATAGAATAAAAAAATCTGCAAGATCTCCATGCATGCAATGGGGGAAAAATCAGAAGTAGATCTGTCTCTTAGGTTGTTTTGAACAGGTGACAATAGACATAGGTCATAATCCAAGGACCTACCAACTAGTGAGCTAGGACTTTTTTGATCTTAGGCTTCCCACATTCAAATATCAAATATTCATATATTTTAATATCACATATACAAAGCTTGTGATTTGTGGATTTTGGTTCAAAGGAAAGTTCTCGTTATTGCAAAATGATCTGGCACATTTGTAGAATAAATCTCAGAACATATTCTAAAGGCAATGAACTCTACTGTCTTTCTTCAGTAATATGTTTGTTCCTTTCAAATTAAATGTTTCTTGATTTTAATGTTCATTTTTCCAGTTTTGCTTTGCAAAAGCTAAGTTGAACTGAACAGGCCTGGAAGATTGTGGCGATGTAATTGCTCCACCAGCTGGCCAGCTACAATATTTTGCAACCTTATATAACAAAACAACAGGTCCTAGGCCAACTGAATTCAAACCAAGCAAACCAGTTTTTACGAGACCTGTTCTGCAGCCAGACACCTTCAGAAGTCAGTGCTGTACAGATGAAGGTTTTGGTCACACAATTCTGCTCTGACAAAAGGATCAAGGCCAGCCCTAGTAAAGCAGTAGTTTCATTCAAACAAAATGAACAACATTTAAACAATACATAGCATTGCCGTTAGCTGTTTAACGCTTAGAAAATCTATTTCTTCCCAGCAAGTGACTCTGCCTCTCATCTCACAACTGGACCTCCACAACCTGTTCTTAGGCATATTTCTGGCTTCTGCCTTCTGCTTTTAAGCTACTGTACTGGGAATTCAGCTGTTCATTAGGAGGATAATTTTCAAAGTCATTTGCACCAGTAAAGCAGTGCTTTATCCACAGAAATGGGTTTTTACAGAATTGTCTGCCCGATATGCAGCTAAAAGTATATATGTAGGGTCTCTTGTGTGTGTTTACTCTTATTCTTATGGGGCCAGCTACAAAAAACTTTGTAATTCAAAGTCTATTCCTTGTAGTCTTACCACCAGTTTTCAAAGGGGAAGTACATATGTACATTTCCTTTGAAAATGTATCACCGAAAATCTACACCTGCTAATTTGTGCAGATAGTTTTTCTGAGAAAAATATGCACATGCTTTTGCAAATCCATTCCCAAGAATGCCTCTTGTTATTGCAGGTAAAAACACGTGTATGGAGAATCTACACATCCATGCTTTTACACGCATGCAGGATGGGCAATTTTCTAAAAGCCCATTTCCGTGGGTAAAGTACTGTTTTACCTACAGATATGGCTTTGAAAATTACCCTCTCTAATATAAATCAAGTACTCTGCACTACAATTATAAACCAATCACAAGCATAAACATTTTCAAACCCAGAGACCAAGTGAATTACTAGCAAAGAAATCTCCAAAAGTACAAATCTACTTTCATAATATCGGCAGGATATTTAAATCAACTAACAAAATTCAAGTCATATTTAAATGACAGGATTACATCTAAAGTCCCAAATGTAAGGGTGTCCATGTAAAATGGCCATCTTTAAGAATATCATAATCAAACATAGCAAAAAATGGAATTACAAGTATAACTGCACAGCTTTCTTTCTATTTTTGCACTGATATTTTTCAAGTTCAACCATACTTGACATGACACATTGATGCTGCCAAATAAAAATTAGTGTATACAACCTTAATTGAGACACTAAATTGACATGGCACACTATTCTCTCCAGGAGAGGAAATGCATAAAGATGAAACCTTGTCATCTAGTCTTTAGATGCTGAGGGAGTGTTGTTGTACTAGAGAAAGGTTTCTGAGTAACAGGGACAAGGAAAGCAGTATCTCCACAAATCTGACCCATGCACATATCAAACATAGCTACATGGAGTCAATCCTTTGACATCACCAGTATCTGGAACAGGGAGGAGGAAGACAGATGAGCATAGTCCTCCGAAATAAATATGAGTTTGAAATAAAGGCAAAAAGCAAAAAACATTTCACCACACTCCAATCACCACATTTCTCAAATACAAGGACTCCCAGAGAGGGGAATAGGTGTGGATGTATTTGGGTGAATCAGGTTTTGTGTGCTGGAGTTGGGGGTACAAAGGATGGCGGTGTTTCGGAAGAATTCCTTCCTTAGGCACGTTATCAAAATGTGTCTTGGTTACAATAAAGTTGGAAACGCTAAAATTGTAATACGATCCCTATAGCACTCCACTTTACACGGTTCTCTCTTCAAAGTAGGTTCCATTTACCATTGCATGCTGTCTCCTATCAGTCAACCACTTTGTAATCCACGCCACCACCTTGGTGTTCACTCTCAAGCTTCTCATTTTATCACGAGCCTTCTTTGTAGTAGTGTATCAAAAGCTTTGCTGAAATCCAAGTATATCACATTGAGCGCTCTTCCTTGATCCAATTCTCTAGTCACCTAATCAACAAGATTGGTCTGACAGCCTCCCACCTGATTGTTGAAGGAAAGGATAGTGAACTATCTACAGAGTAGCCATTAATTTTCCCACTACCGAGGTGAGGCTAACTGGTCTGTAGTTTCCAGCCTCCTCTCTGCTACCATCCTTGTGAAGAGGGACCACAACCACATTTTTCCAATCTTCCGGCACCACTTCTGCTCATAGGTATCTATTGAGCAGGTCTTTCAGTGGACCTGGCAGCATATCTCTGAGCTCCCTCAGTATACTGGGATATATCTCATCTGACCCCCAGGATTTTTAGTCCACTTTCAGTTTGCATAGCTCAATCCCATATATTCTCTTCTGTAAATGGAATTTCATCTACTCCATCCCCATCTATGATCTTGTCAACCAGCAACAATCCTTTTCCAGGGTCTTTTTTAGTGAGCATTGAACTGAAGTATTTGTTTAATATTTCCTCCATTTCTTTGTCTCGTGCCACACCAGGATGGTAACTTTCAAAATGGCACACGTGCACATTTGTGCAAATATGTCAGCCCATGCCCAGTTACACAGTCATTTTATAACATATGCACATGTTATAAAATAGCCTGGCTGTATGCACATGTGCACCAAATTTTAAGTGGTTGGGCACATATGCATGCAAATCTCACTTCTACCACGTAAATTGGGGGATTTTAAAAGAGGCTCGCTTTGATGCCATTCCCAGTTTTACTAGTTTGATTCCAGTTCACCCAGCTGAGAGGTCCTCCAAACTTTCCCTGGTTTGATAGCCTTCACTCCCCCCAGTAAGTGCTGACCCTTGAGACCCCACAGATCTGCCTAGTTTTCTTTAAATGTAACTTACACAGCAGCTATAGCAGAAGTAATGTCATACAGCGAGGGCCCTCAGCGCGTATTGAATCATGTCAGTATTTACAGCAACATCTTTGATTCATGCCCCGAAATAAGCATGCCCCACCCAAACCACACCCCGCCCCTTTTAGAAAAACTTTCATGATCTGCGCGCTGCAGGAGATACAAGCATATTTCGGCAGCTGTTAAAATTTGCTTGATGCGCGTGAGCCCAACTTCTTCACACATCCATGAATTAATGTGATGTCAGGCTTTTAAAATTCACCTCATTGCTCCTCGTCACCTTTCAGTTTCACTTTACTACTTCAGGCCTTCCTTCTTTCTCTGATATATCTGAAAAATGTTTTGTCATTTCGCTTTACCCTTCTTCTGCTTGATCTTTCACTTTCCTGATTTCTTTCTTTGACTCCCTCAGCTTCATCAGATATTCTTCCCTGTGCTCCTCTTTATGGGATCCTTTATACTTCTTGAATGCTGTTCTTTTTGCTTTATTTTGTCAGCCAACTCCTTTGAGAACCAGATTGGTTTCTTTTTCTTCTTACTTTTATTTACTTTTCTAACATAGATTTGTTGCCTTTGTAATAGCTCCTTTTAATTTGGCCAGCTGTTGTCCTCCTCACCTATTTTCTCCCAGTCTTCTAGTTCTTCCAGGTACATCTCCATTTTGACAAAGTCAGTATTTGTGAAATTCAAAACTTGGGTCTTCGTGTGAATTCTCTGTATCCTGTTCATGATATCAAACCATACCGTCTGAAAATCACTAGTGTTTAGGTGGACACCTATCTTGACATTAAAGACATTATCCCCATTAATGAGCAATAGATTGAGTATCATACCCTCTCTCATGGGTTCCATTACCATATGTTTGAGTAGAGCTCCTTGAAGGACATCCACTATCTTTCTATTTCTTGTAGATTCAGCACAAAGGATACTCCAATCTGCATCCAACAGATTAAAATCTCCAATGAGCAACATTTCTCCCTTTCTTCCCATCCTTTGGTTCTTCTGTTTGAGGAGGCCTGTAGATCACACCAATAAACATGGAAGCACCATCTTCTTTTTTTTAGGACAGTCCATAACGCTTCTTCTCCATCCCATGTTCCTTGCAATTCAGTTGCTTGCATATTGGTTTTGATATAAAGAGCTACTCCTTCCCCTTTTCTGTCCTCTCTATCCTTCCTAAACAAGTTATAGTGTGGGATGGCTATATCCCAATCTTGAGAATTAGTGAACCATGTCTCTGTAACAGCAACAATATCCAAATTTGCTTCCACTATTAGGGGCTGCAGATCTGGGATTTTATTGTCCAGACTATGAACAATTGTGGTCATAAGAACATTAAGACTTAACATACTGGGTCAGATCAAAGGTCCATCAAGCCTAGTATCCTGTTTCTAACAGTGGCTAGTTCTGGTCACAGGTAACTGACAGGATCTCAAGGAGTAGATAGATTCCAAGCTGCTTATCCCAAGAATAAGCAGTCGATATCTGCAACTCCACCTTAATAATGGTTTATAGACTTTTCATCCAGGAACTTGTTCAAATTGATTTTAAATGCAGCTATACTAATAGATTTCACCACATCCTCTGGCAATGAATTCCAAAGCTTAATTAAGCATTGAGTAAAACAATATTTCTCTTATTAGTTTTAAATGTATTAAATAGTAACTTCCTTGAGTGTCCCCTAGTCTTTGTACTTTTTGAAAGAGTAAAAAATTAATTAACATTTACTCATTATATTCCATTCATTATTTTATAAATTCCCATCATATCTCCCCTCAGCTGTTTCTTCTCCATGCTAAGGAGTCTTAATTTCTTTAGCCTTTCCTCATAGGGGAATCATTCCATCCCCTTTATCATTTTTGTCACCCTTCTCTGTACCTTTACTAATTCTGTGATATCTTTTTGGAGATCTGATGACCAGAATTGCACACAATATTCAAGATGAGGTTGCACCATGGAACAATACAGAGGCATTCTGATATTCTTTGTTTTATTCTCCATTCCTTTCCTAATAATCTCTAACATTCTATGTGCTTCCTTGGCTGCTGTTATACACTGAGCAGAAGATTTCAAAGTATTGTCAACGATGATGCCTAGATCCTTTTCCTGAATAGTGACTACCAATGTGGAACCTTCCATTATATAGCTATAATTTGGGTTACTTTTCCCTAAGTGCTCACTTTGCACTTGTCCACATTAAATTTCATTTTCCATTTGCAAGGACCTCTTGCAATTTCTCACAATCTTCTTGTGATTTAACAACTTTGAATCATTTTGTCATCGGAAAATTTGATCACCTCACTTGTTCCCATTTCCAGATCATTAAAAATATATTAGAAAGCAGTGGTCCGAGAACAGATCCCTGGGGTATTCTATTATTTATCTTTCTACCATTTAGCCCTACTCTCTGTTTTCTATCTTTTAACAGTTGGCAATCCACAATGGGGCTCTGCCCCCTATCCCATGACATTTTAATTTCCAAAGAAGTCTCTCATGAGGGATTTTGTCAAATGCTTTCTGGAAATCTAGATGCACTATATCAAGTGGCTCACCTTTATCCACATGTTTATTTATGCCCTCAAAAAATGAAGCAAATTGGTGAGACAAGGCTTCCCTTGGCTAAATCCATGTTAGCTTTGTCCCATTAAATTATTCCTATCTATATGTTCAGCAATTTTGTACTTTATGATAGTTTCTACTATTTTGCCTCATACAGACAACAGACTCACTGTGTGTAGTTTCCTGGATCACCCCTTGATACCTTTTTAAAAATTGACATTACATTGGCAACCCTACAGTCTTCAGGTACCATAGACAATGTTAATGATAGCTTACAAATTTCAAATAGCAGGTCAGCAATTTCATTTCTCTGTTCTTTCAGGATGCTGGGATGTATATCATCTGGTCCAGGGGATTTGCTACATGATAATTTGTAAATTTGCCCTAGTACATCTTTGAGGCTCACTGAGATTTGTTTCATTTCCTCTGAATCATTACCTTTGAATATCATTTCTGGCATAGATATTTCTCTGCAACATAGGTAATGTGTGGCTAGCATAAATCACTGATCAATACATTTCAAAAGGAAAATCTTTTTTTATAGACAAAGTCACATCGGCAGTATACATAAACTAAATGAATTCTTTTATAACTTGAAACCAAGGATCCTGGCACGGCCGTGTATCACATCAGGGCTGTGTCAGGGGCACAAGACACTCTATATATCGTCAAAGAGTGGCTAAAAAATGAAAAGTGTTCTTAGCAGTGACTATAAGTATTAGGGAGAAGGAGACTTCACTATACAAGGAATCATAAATTGGAAACTCAGAGAAAGGAGCCAAATACATGACATGGGTCGGCAGGGTAAGCCGACCCTGGCACGGAGGAAAATTGCTATCCTTAAGAATAAGGATTCTGATAGGAGTAGAAGACTGCTTTAAAAAATGACAGAAAATGCCAGCCACAGCATGGATGAGGTTTTTGTGTGTATTTAATGTTTTTAGTACAAGGGTCTGATTGGCTGATCAAAATCCATGCAGGTGGCACACATGGAGGGGGGGGGGGGGGGCAATTTTATAAGATTATGCATGGTGATGCAATCGGGTCTTCCCTAGTTCCCTCCCAGTCCGCTCAACTATGCTTCCCCAGCACAGCGGCATATGGCTATTGTACCAGCTGCCTCCAACCCCACCCCTCCCTGCCCCCGGACTGCCCCTTTCTCTGGACCCAGCACTTCTGAGCATAACGGGGGTTAGGTGCATGGCTGGGCCCTTTTGAAAATGCGCACGGTGCACCCAAGGCCCAGCCATGGGCATAACCCCCGTTTTTTGCGCGTGTTGCCAATTTAAAATTCATTCGTAACTCTCCCATCTTATTTTTTAGACTTCTAGCATTTGTGTACAGACATTTCAAAGTGTGTTTTTTGTTTATATTTACAAACTGCTCATCAGTTGACAAGGGTAATTTGGAATCTTTCTGCTCTTTACTTAAGTTAATTTGGTCCACTTTGGCATTTATTGTTACCTCTCTACTGGGATGCCCTTATTTCCCTTTTCTCTTAGTATTCTTCAAAGATACATCATTCCAAACCATACCCTTTTGAGTGACTTTAGACTTTCTCCCATCACCTAGTTTAAAAGCTGCATTATCTCCTTTTTAAAGGTTAATGCCAGCTGCCTGGTTCCACTCTGTAACCAGAGAACAGGGAAATTAGGGCATCCCAGTAGAGAGGTTACAATAAATGCGAAAGTAGACCAAATTAAATTAAGTAAAGAGCAGAAAGATTCCAAATTACCCTTGTCAACTGATGAGCAGTTTGTTAATATAAACAAAAACACACTTTGAAATGTTTGTACACAAATACTAGAAGTCTAAAAAATAAGATGGGAGAGTTACGGATGAATTTTAAATTGGCCACGCGTGCAAAAAACAGGAGTTAAGCCCATGGCTGGGCCTTGGGTGCGCCATGCGCATTTTCAAAAGGGCCCAGCCATGTGCGTAACCCCCGTTATGCTCAGGCTGTGATCCTTTCGGAAAAGGCCCCCTTCCCCAAAATGATGCCTAGTTCCTAAGAAACCTAAAACTCTCTTCCCTGCACTTTCATCTCATCCATGTATTAAGGCTCTTAAGCTCTGCGTGCCTCTGGATTCCTGCATGTGGAATGGGAAGCACTTCTGAGAATATACCCTGGGGGTTCTGGATTTCAACTGTCTACATAAAATCCTAAATTTGGCTTCCAGAACCTTCCTCCTACACTTTTCTATGTCATTAGTACCCACATGTACCAAGACAGCAAGCTCCTCACCAGCAATATCTAAAATCCTATCTATGTGATTAGTGAGGTCCACCACCTTCGCACTAGGCAGAGTTACCTCATGTCCACCAGCCACCCAGCTATCAACCTTCCTAATAATCGTATGTCCAACTATAATGACCATCCTAACCCTTCCGTCCTGAGCACGTGCCCCTGGAGACCGATCCTTGGTGTAAGAGGATACTACATCACCTTGAGGGCAGGCCCTAGTCAGAGGATTGCTTTGTGCCTCATCAACATACCTGGGAATTTTTAAAGTTGTGGTCACCCTAAGATTGCTGTTGATTAGTAGAGATGTGAATCGTGTCCTCGATCGTCTTAACGATCGATTTCGGCTGGGAGGGGGAGGGAATCGTATTGTTGCCGTTTGGGTTTTAAAAATATCGTGAAAAATCGTTAAAATCGTGAGCCAACCCCCTAAAACCCACCCCCGACCCTTTAAATTAAATCCCCCACCCTCCCGAACCCCCCCCCCAAATGCTTTAAATTACCTGGGGATCCAGCAATGGTCCAGAACGGCGGCGGTCCGGAACGGCCCCCTCAATTGAATCCTTTTGTCTTCAGCCGGCGCCATTTTGCAAAATGGCCGCCGCAAAATGGCGGCGGCCATAGACAAAAACGATTCGACACAGGAGGTCGTTCCGGACCCCCGCTGGACTTTTGGCAAGTCTTGTGGGGGTCAGGAGGCCCCCCCAAGCTGGCCAAAAGTTTCTGGGAGTCCAGCGGGGTTCAGGAAGCGATTTCTTGCCGCGAATCATTTTCCGTATGGAAAATGGCGCCGGCAGGAGATCGACTGCAGGAGGTCATTCAGCGGGGGTTCCGGACCGCCGCTGAATGACCTCCTGCACTCGATCTCCTGCCGGCGCCATTTTCCATACGGAAAACGATTCGCGGCAAGAAATCGCTTCCTGAACCCCGCTGGACTCCCAGAAACTTTTGGCCAGCTTGGGGGGGCCTCCTGACCCCCACAAAACTTGCCAAAAGTCCAGCGGGGGTCCGGAACGACCTCCTGCATCGAATCGTTTTTGTCTATGGCCGCCGCCATTTTGCGGCGGCCATTTTGCAAAATGGCGCCGGCTGAAGACAAAAGGATTCAATTGAGGGGGCCGTTCCGGACCGCCGCCGTTCTGGACCACCGCTGGATCCCCAGGTAATTTAAAGCATTTGGGGGGGGGGGGTTCGGGAGGGTGGGGGATTAATTTAAAGGGTCGGGGGTGGGTTTTAGGGGGTTTTAGTGTGCCGGTTTTCCTGCCCTCCCCCTTCCCCCGATTTACGATTTTTTAACGATAAATCGGGGGAATTGGTATTGTATCGTGGCCCTAACGATTTTTGACGATTTAAAATATATCGGACAATATTTTAAATCGTCAAAAAACGATTCACATCCCTATTGATTAGTAGAGGGCAGGGGAGGAGGAAAGAATGGAATGATATGTATCAGTTCTCTTCCACCCCACTCCCAATCAATTGACACTTTCGTTCTCTTTCTTCAATCTACCATTATGACCTGTCCCCCCACCTCCAGAAATGACCCCCAGCATATACTTCCCCTTCCTATCTCCCTGACCCCAGCACTCTCTTTGTTCCTACCCCTATAAGTCACAGCTTCTTGACTTATGCATCTCTACTCTATCATTAGCTGAGTGAGTCCCAAGTCCTGGAATCCGCAGAATGAGTTTTGTGTGTGTTGCAGCCCCTTTCCAGTTTCTCTCCACATGCTGTTTGCAGTGTTTGCTCCAAACTCGCCCTACTTCTTCTGTTCTCTATTAGCTTATTGAGGAAGGGGAGTGGCTGAGTTGTATACAGAGAGACCCTGAGATTTCTAGTTTTTCCCCTGAGACCTTGCCACTGATGCAAATTCCCCGAGTCTCAGGGTGAAATCCTGAGAGTTCCTAGGCATGCTCATCAAGGTGATGCTCTCCTTCTAGGTGAACTTTCTCCTTTAAGGCAGCATAGGGGCTTACAGATTAGAGGTGGGACTTCTCTACTATGTCCTTGAAGACGTCCTCTATTCACCTCTCTGTCTCTCTTAGCTCCTCCAGGTCTGTCACTCTAGCCTTGAGAGATCAAACTCATTCCCTGAGGGTTTGGAGCTCTTTGCACTTACTGCACACATACAACCTCTTGCCAGCTGGGAGATAATCATACGTTTGACACTCGGTGAAAAAGACAGGAAAGGCCCCCCTCTCAGTGCTGGACTACTTTCCACATCTTAATTGAGTTGATTTGTTATAGAGTTAAATTTTCTAAGGGAGTAGGGATGTAATGTTAATCTAAAGTACTTTTAGTCTATTAATTTATTTAATATTTGTCTGACAGTGACCTTTCAAAACACTACAATTAATCAAGATATTAATTACCCACCTTATTAACTCTGGTTTTGAAATTAAATTCCTCCTAGCTGTTCTTCCTAGTCACCTTTTCTTCTTTTTTGAACTGATTGATTTTGTTACTCTCTCTTTCCACGTCCTGTATTTCATTGGCCACCTCCTGCCACCCCCGCTCTCTAGTTTAAATGCCTGATAATAATGATCTGAATTTCTCATTTAGCATTCTCTTTCCTGCCACAGACAAATGGAGGCCATTCCTACCATATAACCATTTACTGCTCCATACATGACCCCAGCCTCCAATACATCCAAAACCGCTTTCTTTACACCAGGGTTTGAGCCAGGAATGAAATTATCTATATAGCATAGTCTTCCCTTTCCTCTTCCATGAACAGGTAATAATTCAAAAAGGTAATAGCTTTTGCCATGTGTCTAATCTTCTTCTCTAGATTTTGCAAAACATTCTGTACTTTATGGATACCATTTCTAGCAAGGACATTGGTCCCCAGAGAGATGCTAGCATTGATATTGGAGTCCCTACTTTCTTCCATAATTGCTTTGATTATCTGGTTGGTATTTCTACTGGTTGAGGATCCTGAAAACGTTTAACAGCCTCTCTTTTGATTTGTAGCTCTACCTAGATTGTAGTATTTCTTTGGTTCAATACCCCTTGCTGTGCAACTGATTACATACCTCACAATTCTGCTAGGTACAGTCCTGTATTTCTGTTAAAAACACACAGGGAATTAAATAAATAATTAGCAAAGATAATACCACCTAGACAACAAATGTAAGAATCCAGCAACACACAAGACAAAATAAGCAGCAACAGAAATAAAGCACTATCTAATGGAGAAGATTTATTTTGTTTCTGTGGGGGGGGGGGGGGGGAGAGATTAGTTAATCAGCCCCACAATACACAAAAAGCAATAACAGAATAAAGCAATATCTATTGGCAAAACAATAATCCAGCCACACACAAGAGCAGTCTCTCAGAGTCATCACCATAAAAAAATGTTCCTGGTATGCGTATGACCCGGACATTCTCCTCAGTAAAGGCAAAGAATTCATTTTGTTTTTCTGCTATTTCCTTTTTCTTCCTGAGCACCCCTTTTACCCCTTGATCATCTAGCAGCTCAAATGATTACCCCACAGGCTTTTAGCTTCAAATGTACTTGTAAAGGTTTTTGTTCCTTGTTTTTACTTCTATGGCAAGTTTCTTTTCAAATTCTCTCTTAACATGCTTAACTACTTTTTTTTTTCCATCTAACTTGCCATGCTTTCGCTCTTTCCTATTTTTCCTCATTTGGGTCTGCTTTTCATTTTTTAAATGATGCTCTTTTGGCTATAATTGCCTCTTTCACTTCACTATCAAACCACGCTGGTAGCCGTTTGGTTTTCCTTTAACCTTTTTAAATTCTCAGAATACATTTTTTCTGGGCCTCAGGGATGGTAATTTTAAACAGTGTCAATATCTCCTGCAAGTTTTTACCCTTGTGGATTATTCCTTTCAATATTTTTCTAATAAATTTAATCATTTTATCATAGTCTCCCTTTTTATAGTTGAATGCTACTGCAGTAGTTTTCTGTAGTATTTGCCCTCCAGTGATTATGTCAAAGTTTATTACATTATGATCACTGTTGCCAAGTGGATCCATCACCTTTATCTCTTGCACCAGGTCCTTGTCTGGTTCCCCCTCTGGTTGATTCCATGGCCAACTGCTGCATGGAGCAGTTATTAATGGCAACTAGGAACTTTACCTCCCTTGAATGCCCTGATATGATATTTTCCCAATGAATACGCAGGTTGAAGACTTCCATTATTACTGTGTTGCCCATTTTTCTATCCAATCTAATCTTTATTAGCATTTTGCAGTCTGTTTCTTCATCCTGGCCAGGAAGACAATAATATGGCTCACTACTATACTCTTCCCTTTTACCCTTGAAATTTCTATCATAAGGAGTCCAGAGTGCAATTTGTTTCCTGCAAACATTTTATCCTGCTTGACATGAGGTGACTAACCAATTTATTGAGGTATGAGCTTTCAAGGAGGTATGAGGTATGAGCTTTTCACTTCTTCATCTCGGCGCTCACAGACAATCGCGGCGGACGCCTGGGCCTGTGCAGTCGGCGCTGAAGCCCGTCGGGGTAAGGCCATTCATCTCAGCTCTCACCCCCACATGGGCTCCCCCGCCGACCACAAGGCAGATCTTCCGGTCGCCTCCATCCTCTGAGCCGCCGTCCTGCACGCCGGTCCACAGCCAACCCGGAGCAGCGCACCCGAGTGACCTCACCAGCCGGCAATGTCCGCAGCCTTAAAGCGCCAGTCCTCCTCCGGCGTCGCGCACCGTGCCTCGCGTGCTGAAGGTGTGCGACAAAGGGGCCTGCCCCTTTGTGCGCCCCTTCATGCGACCACGAGAGCGACCGAAATCAAAGTTTTTGATTGAACTTACCACTAGTAACGTACTTTCTTTAACTCCTTAAACCCAGATGAACACTAGCCCACCTAGCACCCCCTAATCTGGTTACCACTCACGCAGGTGCTTCATTCTTTGTAAACTCATTGTCTTTAATTTGTGTTTCACTATAATCCTTTATATACTCCTACCCCCTCCTTAGCCTTTTTTCCCCCATAACCATCACAATGTCACCAGTCTCTTGCAATTGCCCCCTCTATACGCAGAGAAATTATCCTTCTAATTCCTCCTTCACCCCCCCCAACCTTTCCACCCATTTACACAGAAGGCTAATATCCATCCTAGTATCCCCCCTCACTCAAATTTTAGGCCTCTCACTAATCTCATTACTCCTCTTCAACGCCCAGTCACTCAAAAAAAAACCACATCTTCTCCACGACCTACTAACCGCCGATTCAAAACCAGAAATCTATGCCATAACTGAAACATGGCTAAAACCCCCAGATATCTCCCTTCTTAACCAACTTCCCACTGACACTTATGATATCTTTTCCATACCCCGCAAAAAGAAAAGAGGTGGAGGCCTACTCTTAATCGCAAAAAAAGAACTAAAACTTACACCTCAAAATTGCAACCTTCCTAATGGATATGAAATTGGTTTCTTCAAATCTAAACTCCTCCAAGTTTGCCTTATTTACACTCCTCCTGGTCGCCTCGAAAAAGATCCATCCCCACTTATTGAATTCTTCGCTGAATTACTTGCCCGAGATCTCCCTACTATCCTCCTTGGAGATTTTAACCTCCACGTTGACTCTATCCTGCAATCTCCCTCCTGTGAAGCTTTCATCTCCTCGCTTGAAGCTATGGGTCTTAAACAAATCATCCACTCCCCCACACATAAAGCTGGCCATACCCTAGACCTCATCTTCACAAACTCTGCTATCAATACCATCAACAATCCATCATGCATCACTGTACCATGGTCTGACCACTCTATAATGAAAACTACACTTGCACTTCCACCTTCTACCCCCTCCCCACCACCCCAACCACATTCCTTCGAATACCGAAAAGCCTGCACCCTAGATACCCTCACCACAGCATGCGCAGACATATCTAACCAAAGCAACCTATCGTCAGCTGACAAAGCCACTTCCACTTGGTTTAATGTCACCCTTAACATTGCAAACCAAACCTGTCCTATTGTGACAAAAACTATTAAACCTACTCACGTAAACCTACCCGACGGATCTTCAGACGGACGGGCAGAGTAGCTGAAGCACGGGCCTGCGCAATCGGCGCTGAAAGCACGTCGGGGTAAAGCCCTCTAACTCTGCTCTTACCCCACATGGGCTCCTTCGCCAATCACGAGGCCGATCCTCTGAGCCTTCCGCTCCACTGGGCCTTGAGTAAAGCCGTCTTCCTCTTCGCAGCAGCCAATCCCAAAGAAGGCGCTGCTCTGACATCAGCTAACTGCGACACCACCGCTCTTTAAATTGCTGCCTTCCTCTCAGCATCTCCCTTTCTTGCATTCGACGGATCTTCAGACGGATGGGCAGAGCAGCTGAAGCACGGGCCTGTGCAATCGGCACTAAAAGCCCGTCGAGGTAAGGCCCTCTAACTCTGCTCTTACCCCACACAGGCTCCCTCGCCGATCACGAGGCTGATCCTCTGAGCCTTCCGTTCCACCGGGCCTTGAGCAAAGCCATCTTCCTCTTCGCAGCAGCCAATCCCAAAGAAGGCACTGCTCTGACATCAGCTAACCGCGACACCGCTACTCTTTAAATTTCTGCCTTCCTCCTGGCGTCGTGCGACAAAGGGGCCTGCCCCTTTGGGCGCCCCTTCGTGCGTCCTATAAGAATTGGACAGCAAGATTCCTACATCCTCCCGCCTTCAACCGCATTTTCGCTCCCCCAAGACTCGCGCCACTCGACGCAGCCCAGTCGGGGCAAGAGCCCGCTCGTCCTAAACTAGTCGCCTCTGGATATGTTGAGCTCTAGAGCCGTACTCACTGCACCCTACCTACCTTTCCTAAAATAGTTTAAATTTGAGTTTCCTCCCTAGCCCTTTTATTGCCTCCGATACTTTCCACCTCATCCCTCCTTCACTCCTTCTTACCTTGTATTGTAACCTCACCCTCCTGTGCATCCTCCCCCCCCCCTCTACCCCCCTCCCCCTACGATTATATGTAACCATTATTTGGTTCCCATTTATTTATTCCCTATTCGCTGCAACATACCTATAAAACTACACACCTTTTAACCACAAACCTTCCCTGCACACCATTCAAACTCAATTGGGCCTAGACCTCACAACCCGTTCACTTTCAAATATGCCGAACCTCCACATCCCTACACTCAGCTACCACAGACACAGACCTGCTACATGCTATGCCATGCACGACCGCTCATACCTCAAAACCATTCACACAACCATGATCTCCCCACCCCTCACTCAAATTATTGGCATCACAGCACTCTCACTCATCCTTTTCAATGCTCAGTCGCTAAGCAAAAAAACTCCCATCCTCAATGACATCCTCCTAGATGAAACCCCTGACATCTGCGCAATAACCGAAACATGGTTGAAAGACACCAACAATGTACTCCTTAACCAACTCCCCAACATTTATGATATTATTTCTATCCCCAGACCTAAAAGAAAAGGTGGTGGCATTTTACTAGCCACTAACAAGCAACTTAAACTTACACTCCAACCCACGTCCCCTCCAGCTAAACTAGAAATTGGTCTTTTCAAAGCTTCCTCTATACAAATCTGCCTTATCTACGCACCCCCCCCCCCCCCCCCCGGGAACTCTCAACAACAATCCCTCTTCCCTGATAGAATACATAGCCAAAAATATTTCCATTGACTCCCCAGCCATTATCCTTGGCGACTTTAATCTTCACGTTGATATAACACCCCCTACACCTGGCTGCTCCTCCTTCCTGGAAGCCATGAAATCCTTAGGATTCAATCAGATCATAAACACTCCCACTCATAAAGCTGGCCACTCGCTTGACCTTATCTTTATCAACCAGCACATCGCAATTGAATCACTATCATGCACACCCATCCTCTGGTCTGACCACTATATTATAAGAACATCCAGTACTCTAAAAAGACCCCCTTTTTAAACTGTACTTTGATTTTGAGTTCAAACGTTTCTTGTAATTATACTATACTATACTATGTTTAATTTGTACTTTGTTCTATTGTTCCATTGTTCTATGTAAAGCCCCTCCCCTTTTTTGGGCATTTTACTGTTTTATGTAAACCGGAGTGATTTGTATTTCATACAAGAACATCGGTATATAAAAATTAAAAAATAAATAAATAAAAATACTATACAATACCGAAAAACATGCAATAGAGATGATCTGACTATTGCACTCTCCTACTCCCTTAACAACCTCGATCTATCAAACACCGACACTGCCCTTGCATCATGGAACAATTACACCCTCTCAGTCGCTGATAACATCTGCCCTGTTATCACCAAACAACTCTCTTCCCAAAAAAATACAAAAAAAACCCTGGTACACGCCTAAACTAAAAGAACTAAAACACTCCCTTAGAAAAGCCGAAAAAAATTGGTGTAAAGACCCTACACCAACCCTCCTTGCTCGCTACAAAACCTTCCTACACAGATATAGTGATATGATAAACAATGCCAAAAAAAACTACTATGCTATCAAGATCCACCAGTACCATTTCAACCCTCGAGCCCTATTCGAATACGTCACCTCACTTACCAATCTCTCTCCAAATATCATTTCAGAAGAAGAAGCCAAAATGAAATGCAAACAACTGGCAACCTTCTTCTATGACAAAGTCAACAAACTGATGACACGCTTTCCTTCCATCCCTTACACGCCCCAAAACAACCACACTGTTTACACAAACAACTCCTCCACAAACCTCACATCGTTTGACCACACTATGGCAATGGAAATCGAATCTATACTCAAGAAAGCCAGACCCTCATCCCACCCCTCTGACACTATCCCCACAAAACTCCTCCTCACCGTCCCTGATCTAATAGCTCATCCTATCTCTAACATTATCAATGCATCCATTGAATCTGGACTTGTACCCAGCCCACTTAAACAAGCTATCCTTAAACCTACTCTAAAAAAACCTACGCTTGACCCCTCCAATCTCGCCAATTACCGCCCTATCTCAAATCTCCCATGTATTGCTAAAATCCTACAAAAAAACCATCAACCACCAACTTAGTGACTATTTAGATGAACACCAGGTCCTCTCCCCTTCCCAATATGGCTTTCACAAATTACATAGCACAGAAACCCTCCTCCTATCCCTCACTGATTACCTTATCAAAAGCCTAGATAAAGGACAATCTCATCTTCTAGCGATCCTAGATATTTCAGCTGCGTTTGATACAGTTAGCCATCAGATACTCCTCCAACGACTTTGCGAGATCGGAATAACTAGTCTTGCCCACAATTGGTTTAGCTCCTACCTTTGCAACCGAAATTACAAAGTCAAAATTGGTAACCATGAATCTAAGGAAATCCCCCTTATGCAAGGGGTCCCTCAAGGCTCCTCCTTGTCATCTACTCTATTTAACGTTTATCTATTACCCCTCTGCCATCTCTTTTCCAACCTTCAGCTTCCACACTTTCTGTATGCTGATGATGTACAAATCCTCATCCCGATCTCCGACTCTCTACCTAAAGCCCTTGAAATCTGGGAAGCCACTCTTGCCTCAATTAATAACCTCTTAAATAGTATCCAACTTGCCCTCAATACCACTAAAACAGAACTGATGATTATATCTACAGCCACCCCCCTACATACCACTCCTACAACACTTATAACCTTGTCACACATCCATTTCTCCCACCAAGTCCGAGACCTAGGAGTCATGCTAGATGATCAAATGACATTCAAAAAATTTATTAACGCAATACTCAAAGAGTGCTTCTTCAAGATACATACCCTTAAAAAACTTAAACCTCTACTTCACCTTTCCGACTTCCGCACAGTTCTACAAGCTATGATCTTTTCTAAAATTGACTATTGTAACTCTCTTCTATTAGGCCTACCCAAAAACTCCATTCACCCTCTGCAAATCCTGCAAAATACAGCAGCTCGTATCCTCACCAACACTGGTTCAAAGGAACATATTACCCCTGTTTTAAAAGAGCTACATTGGCTCTCTATTCACTCTCGCATACAATACAAGACACTATCACTCATCCATAAAGCCCTACACAATCCTGAAATGAAATGGTTCACTAACTCATTACAATTTCATACATCTAACAGACCGACCAGAAATCCATACCTTGCCACCTTACGGACCCCCTCTCCCAAACTATTTAATTATGCATCTACCAAGGCTCGAGCCCTTTCCCTAGCTGGCCCCACGCTATGGAATACTATGCCCACTGAATTACGTCTTGAATTGTCTCCTAAGATATTCAAACAAAAACTCAAAACATGGCTATTCACTCAAGTCTATACATGATACCCACCCGTTCCTTTACACCCAATATCTGCCCTTCTCACCTATACCTAATACCTATTCTTCTATCATGCTCTATTACCTTCACATTCCATATAACTACCTTGTATCTTTGATATACCTTATTTAGTCTGTACCTTATTTGTTCTCCTTCTCTCCTTCCATATGTTATTTATAAGTTACCACGCCACTCTTTACCACTTCCTTCCAAATGATATTTAATTGATATTAGTTTTCCCATGTTATCCTCCATTTTTATTTACCTTCATATTTATTTTTTTTTTCAACTTGTTTAATGTATAATGCTTCATTTGTTTTTTACTTGTTTAATGTATAACGCTCCGGCGTATGTTCTTGTTCTCTGTACACCAATACGATATCTTTGATGAACGGCGGTATATAAAAAAACAATAAATAAATAAATAAATAAACAAAAAACCGTGGTACTCACAGGAACTAAAAAATCTTAAAACCCTCCTCAGGACCTCAGAAAGACGATGGTGGAAACACCCCACTTAAGCTGCCAAAACAACCTACTACCAGCTCATGCATGACTACAGAAAAACTATTCTCGAAACTAAACGAGAATATTATGCAAATATTATGCAAGAACAGAGGCCACTTCATCAGATGCATGAAGTGAAGTACAAAGGTGGGTAAAATATATGGGGGTGGGGACGGAGGTGGAGATACAGAACAAAGAGAAGGCATAGAATAGGCAGGCAGTATATAGAAACAAATTCATAACATCATTATAGTTCAGACTGCTGACAACTGAGGTAAGTGTGAAAAACAGAATAATCTGAGAAGGGTAAGTGTCTTTTCACACTTACCTCAATTGTCAGAAGTCTGCACTATATTTATTTATTTTAAAAGTCTTATATTCTGCCTATAGTGATACAATTGTGCTAGGCAGATTACATCTGATAAATAACATACAATCATATATAAAATCAACATAAACAATGATACATAACAACTTACAATCATGCATAACAAAATCAACATAAACAATGAATCTTTCACATCATCTAGTATCTTTTAGGGGTGTGCATTCGGATTGACCGCATTAGTAAAACGCAACTCATATTTTTTTTTTACTTAAAAAATTGATTCGACATAAACGATCGGATTTCCCACATATCGAACATAGATATGTTCGATATGTGGGAAATCGCGATTGTTGAGCCAAAATAAAAATATAAACCCCCTCACCCTCCTTAATCCCCCCCCCCCGACTTACCACAACTCCCTGGTGATGGAGCGAGGAGTGAGGACGCCATTTCTGCAATCCTTGGCGAGAAGCATGTGACGTCGGCGTCACGTGATTCCCGGCTCGTTCGCGCCGGACGGCTCGTTCGGCCCAAAAAGAACTTTTGGCCAGCTTGGGGGGGTCAGGAGGCCCCCCCAAGCTGGCCAAAAGTTCTTTTTGGGCCGAACGAGCCGTCCGGCGCGAACGAGCCGGGAATCACGTGACGCCGCGTCACTCGACGTGCCACCGACGTCACATGCTTCTCGCCAAGGATTGCAGAAATGACGTCCTCACTCCTCGCTCGATCACCAGGGAGTTGTGGTAAGTCTGGGGGGGGGATTAAGGAGGGTGAGGGGGTTTAAATTTTTTTTTTGCACATATGTACATATACCCAACTCATTGGATTTTTTTTATGTCCATATTGGCCGCAAGTGGGACCCCCTTTCGGACATAAAAAATATGAACATAAAATTTTGCTCTGCACATCCCTAGTATCTATACACTTATCTATAATTTAAAAGCTGCTTAAACAGATAGGCCTTTAGTTGCTTCCTTTAAGTCACTGCGGCTTAATGATAGTATGTACTGTAAGTCACTTGCAGATAGTAAGTACTGTAAGTCACTGTAAGTCACTGCGGATTAATGATAGTAAGTACTATCATTAATATCACGCAAACTTTAAGGTAACTTTGGCCTCATCACAAAAAAAGTTCTTGATCGCATTTCATCCAATCTTGCTGCCATTTCTATTGGAATTGACTGCAAATTCGTATTACTTAAGCACAAAGAGATATTATCACTTTGTTTCCACACCGTGCCTGCCTATTCTATGCCTTCTCTTTGTTTTTATCTCTCCCCCCACTAATTTATTTTAGCCACCTCTGAACTTTACTTCATGCATCTGAAGAAGTGGATTCTGTCCTCAAAAGCTCATGCCTCAATAAATTGGTTAGTCTATAAGGTGTCATCCACCTCATGTCATTTTTGATATATCAGACTAACACAGCTATTACTCTGAATATTTTATGCTGGTTAACTCTATGCCATCTTTAACATTTACTGCTACCCCCTCCACCAATTTTTTTCCCTGTCATGTCAATATAATTTGTACCTTCGCATCACAGAATCCCATTGGCTATCCTCCTTCCTCCAGGTCCCCGAGATGCCTATTATGTCTATATCTTCCTTTAGTGCATACATTCTAACTCTCCAGTCTTTTTTTTTCAGACTTCTGGCATTTGTATAAAGATATTTTAAAGTAATTTTATTTATATTTTTATTTTTATCTGTAACTTCAACCTGTTTATTATCAAATGACTCAGGCAGTTGGAGTCATTTTTATTTGCATTCTCTATATTTAAATATACCTAGGTTTTTTCAGCTTTTACAACCACCTCTCTATTGGGACATTGTAACTTACTTACCCCTAGATTCATCATTCCACTATAAATACAGTGAAATGATCACCCACTGTCAAATAAGGGGCAGGAGGGGCAAAAGTGTGCAGCCAGCTGCATCACGGCGGTACGGTATCGTATGCCGCGGTTGCAGCCGCAGTGAATACTTTTGACCCTGTAGTGCTGGTGGAAAAGCTGTATTTATTTCCAGCGCTACTGCCGGCGATAATGTGCGAAACAATTATCTCCCGCAGCGCCACCGGCCCTTCATTATTCAAAACCCTGCCCAAATTCCTCCCTTTTTTATTTTAATTTGAAATATAAATATTCAAAACGCAATGCAGTAATTATCACGTGCCTTACCACGGTAATGCATGCAATAAGGCCCTATCGCGATTTGATGAATGACACCATTAGTTTACCTCCCTCTGAGCCATCTGCTACTGAGCAATTGTCTGCTTTCCCCCATGTTCTAGTTTAAAAGCTGTTCTGTCTCTTTTTTAAAGTTAGCGCTAAACCCTGGTTCCACTTTGGTTAAGGAGGAGCCCATCCATCCCCCTTCCCCAGAATGTTCCCCATATCCTAAAACCCTCTTCCTTGTACCATCATCTCATCCATGCATTGAAACTCTGGAGCTCGACCTGCCTCCAGAGTCTCCTGCATGTGGAACGGGTTGTATTTCTGAGAGTGCAACCTTGGAGGCTCTGAATTTCAATTTTCTACCTAACGGGTAGATTTTTTTAAAAATCCGCATACGCATCCATGTGCGCGCGCTGCCCGGCGCCCATGGACATGCGATTTTATAACATGCGTGCTCCGGCGAGCACGCATGTTATAAAATCCGGGGCGGCGCGTGCAAGGGGGAGTTGAAAATAGCAATTTTCGCACAGCGATGAGATCGGGCTTCCCCCCTATCTGGTCTGGCCAAAGGAATCAATGGGTCCAAAAAAATGGAAGATAAGAACCTTTTTCTTCCTTTACACCAAAATGATATTAAAGACAAAAATAGCCAAACACTTTCTAGATTATAGAACAAAATAACAGCTCCGACTGACTGGACCATCCAAAATCCCTGATACCATCTTGGTTTTCCTTATTAGGTGTATTCAAATTTAATAAAGTAAGTGAATTTAAAAGAAGAAGTGGGAACTGCTGATGGGAAGAGGGTACAGGGACCACACAGAGCTGGCATAAGAGAGGAAAAAGCCCCTTGTCAAGGAAAAATTGAAAATCCAGTTATTGTACAGAGATACACTGTAGGTCATAGGAGGCAAACTCCGGTCCTCGAGGCCCACAAACAGGCCAGGTTTTCAGGATATCTACAATGAATATACATGAGATAGATCTGCATACTCTGCCTCCAATGTACGCAAAACAATCTCATGCATATTCATTTGGTTACCCTGAAAACCTGGCCTGTTTGTGGCCCTCGAGGACTGGAGTTCACCACCCCTGCTATAGGTGGACAAACATTTAAAATTGTGACCTTTGCAGATTTTTTTTTTTTTAATATATATACCCACAGGTATCATTAGTTATATGATGTTAATTCAGCAGCAGTTTGGGGCTTTTTATGGATTAAAATTAGTTTGGATAAATCAGATGTAATGGACTTGGTGAGAGAATCTTGGAATGGTATATTTTTGCTGTTGGGTGTAACATGAAATGAGATACTTAGGATTATGGATACCCATGGACATAAAAAAAATATATGAAGCTAATGTCAAGCCGTTATTGGTGAAGATGAAAAAAAGTTATCAGATTGGAGTTCTTTACCTTTGTTGCTGTTGGGGAAAATGTAACTATTAAAAATGATGGAGTTACCCAAATGGCTTTATGTCATGCAATTTCTGCCAATCTGGCTTAAAAACATCCAGATTTAATACAATTCACCAAATAATGAGAGAGTTTCTGTGGAGTAAACATAAAGCAAGGTTAGCATTACAGCATATGATGAGACCAAGGGCCTCATTTTCCAATATCGCATTGGTAACGCATTAGAGGGTGTTACCAATGCAAATGAGGCTTCTTTCGTGCAGTGGGGAAACATCGCGTGTGGCGATGTTTTCACCATTTGCGAAAACATTAGCACCACACACACACACAATGTTTTCCCAGTGTGTGATGATTTTTTCAGTCTTTTGAGAGAGAGAGAGCCTTACTATAGTGCCTATGCCCTACATAGGTATTTGAATCCCTATGGGAGGGCTACCTACTAACTCGGGGTGGGGATTAGGTATGAGCGTCAGGGGTTGGGGGCCACTTTCGCATTCCACATGAGACCTACGGACAGAACAGTGGTCTCTAGTGCAGATTTGCTGGCCGTCGGAGTGAGGACGCTCACTCCAAGAAGTGGTTTGGGCAACGTTCTCTCTACCTAGCTTGATGGACACTCTACCTGGGCAACAACATGCTAGGTGGAGAGAATGTTGGCCAAATCTCCTCTTGGAGTGAGCGTCCTCACTCCGACGGCCAGCAAATCTGCACTAGAGACCACTGTTCTGTCCGTAGGTCTCATGTGGAATGCGAAAGTGGCCCCGAACCCCCGACGCTCATACCTAATCCTCACCCCGAGTTAGTAGGTAGCCCTCCCATAGGGATTCAAATACCTATGTAGGGCATAGGCACTATAGTAAGGTGCTCTCTCTCTCTCCCTCCTTTTTTGTTAAATAATAATTTATATCGGTTGCACAGGCAAGAGCTTTAAGAATAAATAAGTAGTGGTATCATGCAGATGAGCTTGGCAAAAACTTTACATAGTTAGATTACACAGGTCGAATAGCAATACTTCTTACTTAGTAATATGTGCTAACCTGCAATTTACTCCTGGACTAACTAATGGTATATTTAGCAAATGAAAAGGATTAAACTCTTTACATTATTTCCTAATGGAAGGTACTAACATGGTACAAAACTTCCAGTATTTACAAGGGGTATACTCGTTAGAGAATACTGAATTTTATGCATATTTACAAATATTAATGCATATTTACAAATAATGTGTAAATTATTTGTAAATATGCATTAATATGTAAATGTGTAAATTAATGTGTAAATGAAAATCAAACCCTGCTCTTTCTGTGAAGTCAGATATCGAAAGAATATTGTTCATTACGAGAAGGAATGAAGGTACTTATGCAGCCATTACTAGGGCTTTGCAAAATATTAAAGCTGATAAAGCATGGGAGAGAATATTAAATAAATGGAATGAGCAAACAGATCTACATATTCTAGCAATGGACATGTGTTTGGGGGATTAATGAGATTTCTGAAAATTCAGTGTTAAGAGAAACATATTATTACTTTTTAAATTTTATGCGTATGCCACAAACATTGGCCAAATTGATAGAGTCTGAGCAATGTATAAAGGGGCAGATTTTAAAAGCCCTATGGGCGTAAATCCAGCTGGATTTACGCGTGTAGGGGAGTTACGCGCGCCGGGCCTATTTTCAAAAGGCCCAGCAGCACGCATAAAGCCCCGAGACGTGTGTAAGACCCGGGGTTTGCAAAAAGCGGTGGGTTGTGGGGGGTCCGGGTCGGTCTGGGGGTGGGGAGGGGGCGAGGCTGGAGCCTCCAGGCACAGCGGCCATTTGCTGCTGGGCCCGAGATCGTGTGCCGGCACTCGGCCGGCGTGCGCAACTTGCCCAAGGCAGGCATAACTTGTAAGTTAATTTTTTTAGGGGGGTTTAGTTTAGGGCTGGGGGGCAGGAGAGTTAGGGGAAGAGAATGGAAGGTGGTGTGGGGGGGGGGGGGTAGGGAAGTTCCCTCCAAGGCCGCTCCGATTTCAGAGCAGCCTGGGAGGGAACGGAGGAAGGCAGTGTGGCTCAGCGTGCGCAAGGTGCACAATTGTGCACCCCCTTACACGCGCTCACCCCGGATTTTATAACATGTGCACGGCTGTGCGTGCATGTTATAAAATCAGGCATACATTTGTGCCCGCCGGGTAGCACACACAAATGTATGCCAACGCCATTACTAGTTTTCCCAGTTCATTCCCAGTTTGCCCAGTTAAGAGATAGGACTTCCAACCTGCCTAGGTTATTAGCCTTCCTTTCCCCCTGTTAGTCTCAAAACCCCACTGAGTAGCCCTACTTTTTAAAAATTTTATTAGTAAAGTTATGCAACAGGGGACCCCGGCACACATTTGTGTGCATAAATACTTACGTGCACCTTCCATGTCAAAGTCCCAGAATGCCCGTGTCCTGCCCTTGCTCCATCCAGACCATGCCATTGCCTCACCCCTTTTTGGGCTTTCTCACTTGTGCACATACCAGGAGATATGCGCATACATGGGCTGCATTTCATATTCGCTAGGTACACACTGGCCAGACATACTCGTGTATCTCCCACTTTGGGCGCCCGCAGGGCTTTTAAAATTCATCCATAAATGCATGTACAATAGATCTTAGCTATTCATGCTCTGGATGTGTGCACGTTTTTCCCTAGTCTCAGGGGTATGCATACAAAAGGAATCAACACACTGCAGAATCATAACAACTGAAGGTCAAAGACTTTATGATATTGGCGTCTTTGTATGTTTTCCTTGCAACAACCGATCCCTTAACATTCAGAAGAAACAGCAGAGTCGGAGAGAATATGGAATGCAGCCATAGCTTCATCCACAGGAACAAAAGCTTTGCTGTCTATAAATAAGATGAAAGGTAAAGGTGCGTGATAGAAGTGGGGAAGAACAGTTTCTGTTACTGAAATATGTTTCATCAAATATTTGATATAGTTTAGTCTTGGTCCTGAAGAGGTCCTTAGATTACAAAACCTTTTTCTATGGCAGAGCTTTTCAGAAAGCAGTTAATCATTATTAATTGCTTTGGTTTTCTCTATTCTAATGTGAATTCTGATGCACACGTTTGGTAACAGCACATACAGTGTGACCTTTACAATCACATAAAATTCCTTTCATATCAAATCCTCAAGGTATTTTACTTGTACAAATGCCAGTGCAAAAAGGCAAAACATTAAACTTTTGTTGATTTAACTATTGTTTAAGCAATTCCAGTTTTTGAATTGGAAGGTTGTCCTTGGAAATGGTGCTATGATCAGGAAGGTCATATCTTCCAACCTGCTAATGAGAGAGACATTAGTTTTATTTTTATTTTTCAGACAGAAAAAGAACATTTTAAGTAATTCTAGGCTCTAATATTAATATCTCATTAATGAGTGATGCTATTGAAATCTGTGGAGGTATCTTATTTAAGAAGAGTTGTACAACAGGGTTTCACCTTTGAGAACTGCGAATTTGAGGGGCTGTGAAAAGCTTCATTCTGTTTATTAACTGGGAGTAAAATATCCTTTTTTTTGAATCATATTGCTGTTGTATAGAAATTCATTAAAAGCTATACCTGAGATCATGGGTAATAATTGATTTTGTAAATAATAATGCATAATATACAAAAACTGAGCTCAATTATGATATAGAAAAATGCCAAACAATTATTTATCAACTTTAGCAAATAATCATATCCTATGTTTAAAAAAATGCAATATATCTATCCCATATTTATTTATTTATTTATCTATAAAATGTATTAATCGCTTTACAATTTTATAATAACATTTCCAAAGCAATGTACACATATGGCAACAAAAATTATGCAAAACATTAAAATAACCCAGAAAGTTAAAACAAATAGTATAACATTTTAATAGCCATCCCAGAATAACAGCCCTAAAAGGTACCCGCCTCCACCCCATTACAAAAGTGCCATATTTAAAACTGATACCCTATATATATCTATCTGATTTTAGGATTGTTCGCTGACATCACCAACCTCTTAAGCTTAAGTAGCTTTCCCAGAGAGTTAATTCGTAAGAGCCGTCTTCATCAGCCAAGTTTTTACTTTGCATCAAAATTTCATCAAGTCCAATTCTTCTCTAACCTCCAATGGAAGACTGCTCCATAATTTAGGAACAGACATGGAAAAGGACCGGTTTTAAAATCTTACCTAACAGAAACTTTTTACTGATGAAAGTTGCAATTGTAAGCCATATTGGGAGCAAGTAACTCTCAGTGGGCATTTCCAGGAAATCCTATTCCACAAATGAGAGGGTCCTTGTCCTTGAAGGATCTTAAATGCGAGGACCAAAATTTTAAATTTGCACCTCAATTTAACAGGCAACCAATGTAGTTTTGCCAATAATGTTGCTGCTGATTCTCACCTAGATCATCCCAGGACTAGCCTAACTGCCATATTTTGGACCACTTGGAGCCTCCGAATTAAGTGACCATGAAGCCCCCAATATACAAGATTGAGGTAATCTAAAATTGCTAAAACTAGTACATACACCATCACCTTCAATGCCTTTAAATTAAAAAAAAAATTTCAGTTGTCACACTAGTCTCAATCTACTGTATTCAGAATTCAAAAGTGAATTAATTTGGCTTTCCATGGACTACTCTGAACTCAGCATAACCCCAAGTGATTTTACATCAGTGCCAGCAATAATTAACTGTCTTTCAAATTCAACTTGAAATGTATCCTGACCAATACCCACATGCAATATCTCTGTTTTACTGACATTCACCGCTAAGAAATTATCACCCAACCAATTACTCACAGTTTTTAAGCAGTCACTAGGTAAAGAAAGGATCCGTTGAGGATCCTTACCCAATGAAACAACAATTTGCATGTCAGTCTGCATAAATAAAGAGCGTATGAGAGCACCCAATGGAGATAAGAGTGGGCATAAAGAAGAACCTTGGGGCAAATTCCACTCTACCAGATGTAGTGAAGAATAATGACCCTGAAAAAACACCTCTTGACTCCTATCTGCTAAAAAACTAGTAATCCACTTTAAACCCAAACTCTAATCCCAAAGATTGGCAGCGGGCAATTAGAATTTCATGGTCTACCAACTCAAATGCACTAGACAAATCCAAAAATACTAACACAGCACATCCATCCCTCTATCTAAATGAGGCAGAACAGATGCAACCAAATCTACCATGATTGTCTCCGTACTTCCACTTTTACGGAAACTGGCCTGAGTTGGATTTAGTTTCCCTGCCCTTTCCATAAAATCTGACAATTGACTGGTCACTATCCTTTCTAAAACTTTAGCTACAAAAGGGAGATTGGCAATTGGTCTGTAATTAGTACACAGTCTTGGATCCAATTCTTCCTTTTTCAAAATGGGGGTTAGCATGCATTTTTTTAATGAATCAGGAACTAACACTTCTGCCAAAGAAGCATTAACCACAGTTTTTAACCCCCTCAGAATCTGTTCTGGCAGAAAACTGATGAGATAAGATGGACAAGGAACAAAACAACATTTTAATTTCTTCACACAACTTACTACAAATTTGGTTTCCACTAGAGAGAGAGTATCAAATGAATTAAAAGTTTCTCCTTCACTAAAATTGTCCCCTTCCTGATGATTATTAAAGATGGCACCAATTGCCATCTCCCCAGAGTTTGACTGAAAAGGCACATTTTCTATCTTATCTACCTCAGTTACTTCTAGAGCCAAACCATTCCCAGAAACCCCTAGATCCAAACATTCTACTTTCATTTTAATTAGAGGGTCCCTTAACCTATGAATCTTATCCTCGAAAAAGAAATTTAGGGACTCACAGTTAGGTTTGTCCTCATAAGCCAAATTACATCCTGCATCCTTCCCATGAGTGTACCAGCCACTTTGAAATAGCTTTGGAATCATAATTGGCTTTCTCAATGGAATCAGGGTTATAATCTTTTTTACTCTGAAGTATTTTTTTAAAGAGCAAATCTAACTTGTGTCCCTTTTCATAAGTCCCCTCTTGTACCAACTAGGAAAAGACCACTATTACCTAAACAGGATAAAACATGTTGAACTTTAACAAAATCACAACTAACAGCATGTAAATTAAAATCACCCATTAGCACCAGATAGCAATATCTCAAGGCAAGACCTAAAATTACTTCCAGGGTAGCATCAATCTGAGATTGAATTAACCCAGGTGGACAATACCATAATGAGACATAAATAGGAACCTGAAATTCTAACTTAATTAGTATACTTTCACATGATGTTACTTGGTCTAAAAATATTCTCCAGAAACACAAATGTACTTTTTTAATGCAGAATTTTAGATTAGCTCCCACTTGAAATCATATAATACATTATCAATTTCATTAAAATATACATAAGTGGAATCCTCATCTTTCTTTTCTTTCCAAGCCAATAGGAAACATCAGTTTCTCATCATCCATTGTCTGGTGCTATCCACCCTTAATTTGTGGCCTGTTCTCATTCTTTCCTTCTTTCAAACATCATTTAATTTCTTATTGCTCTTTCCTCTCTTCATAATTGTGTTCTATCACTCTCCCGTGTCCCCTATTTTTTTTTACCTTTTATGACCTTGACCCTCTTTAATTATCTATATAGCAAATATCTGCAGAAAAATACCAAATGTTCTATCCAGTCTGCCCAGCAAGTTGCTTGTGATGGCAACTGCGGCTTTCTACAGGTAACCCTCATGTATTCTACTAAGGGTAGTAACTGTCAGTCCATGCAGGTTTCCCCCAAGCCTGCTGTTAAAAGAAATAACTTTTGCTCTGTGTATATTACCCCTAAGCCTTCTATTAAGGGTAGTAACTGCTGCTCTGTGCAGATTGCCCCCAAGCAGAAATATTGCATCTAAAGTTAATATAGGTTACCCTGTTTCTTCATTTCTATCTTCTAGTCTCTAGGGATCTGCAGTGCTTATCCCATGTCCTTTTGAATCCCATTACTGTTTTCATCTTTACCACCTCTTCTGGGAGGGTATTCTAGTTATCCACCATCCTCTCTGTGAATAAATATTTTCTGATGATGTTCTCAGTCATCTCCCTTGGAGTTTCATATCATAACCCTTAGTTCTACTATGTTCTTTCCAATGGAAAAGATTTCAGATATATGTATCATATCTCCCCTGCACCTCCTCTCTTCTAGGGTATACATATTTAGATACTTCAGCCTCTCCTCCTAGGTTTTCCAATATAGACCCCCCACACCATTTTGGTTGCTTTTCTCTGGACTGCTGCCATCCTGTCTTTATCCTTTTTGAGATACAGTCTCCAGAATTTAACACAATACTCCAGATGAGGCTTCACCAAAGACCTATACAAGGGCATTATCATCTCCTTTTTCCTGCTGGTTATTCCTCTCTCTATGCAGTCCACCATACCTTTGACTTTAGCCACTGCCTTGTCACATTGCTTTGTTGTCTTCAGATCCTTTCTTCCTTTTGACTTTTTGCTGTCATTATTTCTTTCCTCATCTTCTTCAGCTTTACCAGATATTCTTCCCTGCGTTCCTCTTTTTGGGTTCCTTTGTATTTCTTGAATGCTGATCTTTTTGCCTTTGTTTTTTGCCACCTCTTTGAGAACCAAATTGGTTTAATTTTCCCCTTACTTTTGTTTGCTTTACTTATATAAAGATTTTTGCCTTAGTAATATCTCCTTTTAATGTGGTCCACTGTTAATCCACTTCACCCATCTTTTCCCAGTCTCCTATTTCCTCATCAAGGTTTGTCCCCATTTTACCAAAGTCTGTATTTTTGAAATCCAAATCTCAGATCTTTGAGTGACTTCCATCTCTCCTGGTTGCTATATCAAAACATACTGTCTGATGATCACTGGTACTCTGGTGAGCAACTACCCGGACATTAGAAAAATTATCCCTATTTGTGAGCACTAGAAAGAATATCGCTACTCCCCTCATTGGTTCCATCACCATATGTTTGAGCATAGTCCCTTGAAGGGCATTCATAATCTCTCTATTTCTTGCAGATTCTGCAGGAGGGATATTTCAATCCATACCAGGTAGATTAAGATCTCCACAAACAACATGTCTCCCTTTCTTCCTATCTTTTGGATGTCCTCAGCCAGAACTATCCAATTCTTCTATCTGATTTGGAGGTCTGTAGACTACACCAATTTATTTATTTATTTATTTAACAGTTTTATATACCGACCTTCATAGTAAATAACCATATCGGATCGGTTTACAATTAACAAGAATAAAAAATTGGGGTAACTATTCAAGTAAACGAAAGATAAACAGTAAGTAGGAATGAGTCAAAGTTACAATCAACAGGGAAGAGAACTTGGAAGCTTGAAACAAGCTGGAAAGAAGATAAGGTAGGAAATAAATATGAAGTGATGCCATAGGGCGTACGGGTTAAAGCTTAATGGTGCTTTAACCTGGGAGAGTCAGAGTCCATTCGTGAGTATAATCATCATAACGGGTAAGCGTGAAGGACAACTAGTGATTGTCTGGTGGGTCGGTGAAGGCTTGGTGAAAGAGCCAGGTTTTAAGTCTTTTTCTAAAAGTTAACAGGCAAGGCTCCACTCTGAGACTTGAAGGGATGCTATTCCAGATAGATGGGCCAGCTATCGAAAAAGCTCTGTCTTTGGTCATCGAGAGGCGTGAAGCTTTAGTAGGGGGAAATTTCAGGGTGCCTTTGAGAGTATCTCTAGTTGGTCTGTTAGAGGAGTGGAGTTTGAATGGGATTTCCAGGTCGAGTTGAAGATGATGATGGATAGTTTTATGAATTACGGTGATTGATTTGTATAGAATTCTGAAATTAACTGGTAACCAGTGTAGGTTCCTGAGGATGGGAGAGATGTGTTCGCTGCGGCTGGTACTGGTCAGCAATCTCGCAGCCGCATTTTGTAACATCTGCAGTGGTTTGGTAGTGGATTTGGGAAGGCCTAGGAAAAGGGCACTGCAGTAGTCTATTTTGGCGAACAGTAGCGCTTGGAGGATTGTCCTGAAGTCGTGGAAGAATAAGAGTGGTTTAAGTCGTTTTAGAATCTGTAATCTGAAGAAACAGTCTTTGGAGGTTGTGTTGACCATTTTCTTAAGGTTTAGACGATTGTCTAGTATTACCCCAAGGTCTCTAACCTGCTTGCAAGTAATGTGAGAGATGTGTGGAGATGTAATTGGAAGGACCATCTTTTTTTTATTTGACAGCCCACAGGACAGGATTCAGGATTCAGGATAGGACCTCAGGATCCAAGACTCAGAGCAACTCAGAGGAAGGACTCGGAAGGACTCGGAGGAAAGACTCGGAGCTTAGAACATGAAGCTTAGAGCATTAAAAACAAGGATCTTCCAGAGACTTGCGCTGCCAGCGAGAAGGACATCTGGATACGAGATCATCTGGACAAAGGACATCAGGAGAATAGGACGTCTGGAACATCAGGAGATCTGGAGAACAGGACATCTAGAACATCAGGAGATCTGGAGAAAAGAACAACTGGAACATCAGGACATCTGGAACTTGACCAGATGGAGACACAGGATCCGACGAGAGACCAAGATGAAGACAAGGAATTTCCACGAAGAACAGAGTGCCTAGGAGAAGCTGAGATGACGAAGAGTCCAGGAGCAAACTGACTCCTTGCAAAGCCAACGAGGAAGTGAAGAAAGGCCCTTCTTATAGGGCTGAAGAGGAACACCCATGATGACATCATCAGGAGGGGCCTTGGGACACTCCCACCATGGGCCCTTTAAGAATTGGAAAGAGGCGCAGCCACGTGCCTAAGGTAGGACCCTGGAGAGCAGCGTTCTGCCGTGGCTCAGAGCAAGAGCAGAACTAGGCCGCAAACCCCGGACCAGTGACGCTGGAGGCGGCTCCCTGCCGCAGAAGGAGAAAGCGACGTCGGCAACCTCCAGGCCGCATGAAGGCTCCCTGCCGCCGCACAGCTAGAGGAATGGGGCGGCCTCCAGGCCTCTCGGCTGCAAGGGAAGAGACAGCGGCTCCAGCTGCGTGGAGAGTGTGTGGGCGGCCTCCAGGCCATGAAAAAAGATAAAAAGAAAAAGGTGAGAGGCTGCCACGGGCGGAATCATAACATGTGTCATGCAGTTCTATGTATCCATCTTATGTATGTGATCATTTTCTCATTCCATTCATGGTCTTTATTACCCTATCCTTATTTTCACCTATCTCTTTCACTAGGAATCCTTGTAATTTGTATGATAATAAATTCTTTCAATTTTCCATCCCATTCTCAGGAATGGAAAATTATGTCCCCTATATGCAACACTCTAATTTCTGTTTTTCTATATTTTATCTATATTGTTTACCTCTTTTGTTTCCTCTTGCATTTTCATATCTACTATACCTTGCTGACTTCTTCCCATTTATGGCTGCGTCTTACATTCTCCACTTTCAACATCACTTACTCTGATAAGCCAAGATGCACTGGAAATGGACTTGTGACTCTCTTGACTTTTCTATCAAGATTATTATTCTGCTTTCTTACCCATTCTATGACCAAATCACAATATTCCACACATATCACTAAATAATCCTCTTGATTATTCTTTCTTCTATAAATATAATACCCTTAGGGGTAAATTTTCAAAAATGTACACACAGAAAAATTAGCATATATGCACATCTGTGTGTATTTCAGATTTTATAAACAGGCAACATATGACGTATATGTAGCTTTATGCATAAATATATGCATGAAAAGTGGGCATATTGGTGCATGTTAGAGCATTGCTTACACCTATACATGTAAATTGCTATTTTAAAAGTGATCTATGTGCATGCATTTGGCAACTTACTTGCATAATTGTATACTTGCTAATTATCTTACATATGTAATATCTACCTTGTTTATTGGGTTGGAGGTCTGGGTGAACTGGAAGGGTAGCAGTTCAGGCTAAAGAACCAATAGGGTCTCAAGAACCTGGAGAAGGACTGAGTGAACTGATAGAGGAATCTGAAAATAGGTGCCTTCATTTACACATGCATGTTTGAAAATATACCAACTTCTGTGCGTAACTGGGCATTATACATGCACAAGTCTTTTTTTTGCACACACTTGAAATATACATACACATATACTAAAAATTGATAATAAATATATGCGTATATATTTTGTGCATATGACCACTGTAATGTAGTGGTATAAGCGTATTTTTTCCACTTAGGTATGTGCAGAGGTGTTCTATTAATGGCATAGCAACAGACTTCATGCCTTCAGGGACTTTAAGAGCCCTTTCAGGGTTTCTCCTTTTAGTTTTCAATGTAGGCAATACCTGGACTAGATGTGCTTGTCCCTGATCATAGGAGTCTTCAGTTATCCCATGTCCAGAAGGTATATCTTGGATGTTTGGATGTTTGGATATCTTGGATGTTTGTATATCTTGGATATCTTGGATATTTGTATATCTTAGATGTTTGGATGCTTGGATGTTTGGAAAGTAAGGAATATATGGATGCTGAAATCATCAACAGAAGCCTTCACTATTATTCATTGTACCTGATTTTGTCTCCCTAAGGAAGATCTTTATTCAGCAACAAACTATCTCTTAGGAATTTTTAAAAGCCCTATGTATTACCATATATCTGTCACATAGTTTCTACAGGGTGTATGCAATTTTATGTAACCTACAATTCTGAATGGTATCTTTTAGGGATGCGCATTCATTTGCGACGAAAAAGGAAATAGAGACGATATTTCCTATTTTGACACGGTTCGGTGGGTGACGAAATGATAAGAAAACCCACAAAATTTCGAGTGATTTTCTTATCATTTTTTGGGGGGGGAGAAAGGGCACATTTTTTAAGATGGCACTGGCCGTCCATTGCTCCTACCCTGTGACAGAGGCTATCCAATGGCACCAATAGCCCCTGTCACACAGTAAGGGGAAAGGGCCATTGGCGCCATGTTGATTTCTGGCAGCCGACAACCCAAGAGCAGGAGATCGCTCCCAGGACCCCCGCTGGACCACCAGGGAATTTAGGCAAGTTTTGGGGGTGTCGGGAGGGTGGGGGGTTGCAATTAATTAAATTTGAAGGGTTGAGGTGGGTTTGGGATTTTTTTTTTTAAACCCCGTTATAATTAATTAAATTGGAAGGGTTGGGGCGGGTTTCGGATATCGTTTTGGAGTCAGCCGAAATAAAATCGTCCCAAACCGCGGGAAAATGAAATTTCCCATGGCGGGCCGATAACGAAGGGCGAAACAAAAGGTTCGGCCAAATCATATCTTTAGTATATTGTTTGGATGTGAAGCAGCTGATGGAAATTACAGTTCTGACTCTGCTTCAGGTGATAACCAAGTTCTGAAGAGTGGCTGCAAATAGTGCAATGTGAGAGTCCTTATGGATTACAGGTGATGGTGGAGGGTGAGGGGCGAGGTCATGGAAACAAAAAGGAGTCCCTGATAATTCATGCTGGGAGCTTTTGCGTGAAAGAGTTCAAATAGAGTATTATCTTACATGTCTCATAGAATGCAGGGCAAACCAGTCTTCTTACAAGAAAAGCTCCATTGAAAGGTGAGTCTTTCTGACATATAATTGTGGGCAAGTCAATGAAGAGAATTGGCAATGGGAATAGGGAGCCTTGTGGAGGTAAGCTGGGCACCTCCAGGGAGGATAACATGTGAGCAAAGAGAAGATGAGACTTGGTATAATCAACACATCAGACTCTTGTATTAATGCAAGGAGGCCTTCATCTCTTTGGAGGCTGAATGATTTTGTGTCTTTTCATTCTCATGTGCAGCTTTTGGGACATTGAGGTGATTTAGTCAAACTTGCTGCAACAGCCAGCTTGAGGTGAATGGAGCTCCTATCAGGCATGATATATATGACACTTCTTCTCTATTGGAAGTTAAGCTGTAGTAGAAAGGGTTGCTTCATGTGTGCGCCTTGTTTCCCTATGCTGTGCTTTTAGTAATGTGAAGGCATTCTAGATTTTTACCCTCTATAGAGTAAACTCATGCTTGTGCTTGGCTGCACTTACATCTATGGCCCTTTGGAGAGGTAAGAGGTAGATATTGACTTCAAACTCTGAAGTGTTGTATCCCTTACAGGTTGGTCATTCGGGGGATCTAAGTATAGAATGCACACCCAAGTAATTCCATATGACCAGCTATAAGGGTAGATGAGTGGAGGATAGAGAGTAATGGACTGAGCTATATAGTAAACTATTTGCATGACAGTGTGTGGGTGAGAGAGTGATTGCAGTTGGCTATCCTGAAAGGGACTTAAGTTGGGGTGGGCCTGGACCTTAACATGCATCAAAAATAAATGATACACACAGATTATTAACAATAAAATAACTTTTCTAAAACTTTTAAAAATAATTTTAGACTATGTTTAAAATTTAAAACATTGGGAAATAGGTGAGGAAATCTAAGTATTCAATTATTTACAAAAAACAAAAAGACCCCGGATCATAGAAGGCTCGGTTCTGAGAGGCCTAGAGGGCTGATGGTTCTGGCTGTGGCCTCATTGTCATCAGTTTAAGAGCTGCTGTGTAGCCCTCTTGAGCACTGGAGGGTCACTCCAAAACTGCCATCATCTTCCTGAACTCAGCCTGCAGCCACAGAGTTCTTCTCCCATCCTCCCTCAATGGCATTTAGAGTCCCAGCCTCTGGGCCAAGAGCAGGGATTCCTACACCTATGGTAGCTTTAGTTGCCAAGGGGCACTGCAGAGGATCAGGGTGAGGTCCTGGATCCAAAAGGGAGAAGGCCCTACAGTGAAGGGAAGAGGGCACCATCTGCTATAGGCCCAGGTCCTCCCATGGGGGGAGAGTGGCTACTGTGCTGCTGCTGGTACCATAAATGGTGGTGGTGGTGGTGGTGGCTGTAGGTCCCCAGCAGGCAGCACAGCTGCTGCAGCAGTAGAAGGGAACAGGAGCTTTTCATCTTGATCTTCCTCTTCCTCCTTAGAGCTGGTGTTTTCTGTGAACAGAGCAAAAAGTGTATGTGAGGCCATCAGTTGGTATGCTCTAGCGTATGATATGCAGCATCATGCAAACCATTAGAGGGCATTGCACTTTGAGATAGGTGGAAGTAATATGATATTCTCCTATTGGTGGGACTGTGATGCCAAGTGATAAGGACTAGCCAGAGAACAGACTCCATGCATGACTCTGGCAACAATTTGTATAAGTTTCTTTATTGTTAAGCAATAGTAAACAAAACAAGTTAGCTGGTTTATGCAATTCAACAAAGTAATTGTAACTTACAGTTTGAATTCTCAAGGCTTCTGTTTCTCTCCCTGGTCTTTCCTCATCTCTCTGGCCCTGGTGTCTTATCCCCAGTTGCCGTGATCCACCCTATCCCAGAATGCCTTGCTGGGTTGGAACTTAAGGAGGACCGGTATAGAAAGCTGTACCCATTCCTTTAAGGTGTTCTGAAGGCATTCCTAAATGCTCCCTCACATACCCTCCCCCTTAGCTCAGCCTTCTCAGGCTGGGCATTCAGCCATGCCTGGGCAAATTCCTGGCTCTTCCTCAATGGTGACCCACCCCTGGATGGGCTACCCTAATTCCCTGTGAGCTGGATTTACAGGGATATAAACAGGGAGCAATCACATTGCATCCCAAAATAATGAGGTACGGGAGCTCAGGAAGGACTCCTGCTTCCATAATGGCTTGACCTGCCATGGTCATCAGCAGAACCTGTTTGGTTAAGTATTCCTATATGTTCCCTTGTATGCAGGTAAGTGTCTCATTTTTCTTGTGATGGATGCACTCTTTTTGGAGGAAGCCCTCACGAATGCGAGTCTTGCCAGATCTTGAATACACCAATACTTGGGTGGGGACTTCATCCAGTTCCACCTGGATCACGAACTTCTTGCAACGCTGATGATGGATATCAACTAAACTACAATTTTTTAGCTTTGTGAACATGTTTGCCCACTCTTATTCCCATTTTTCAATCTCATTCTGGGGCTCTGTTATTGCCCCCTTCTCTTTCCTGCACTGTTGTTCCAGCTTGTGCTTGCACTCCAAGTTGTCTAACCATGGACACTCTTCGACTCAGCTTTGCCTTTAGTCATTCTACTCGAGGGCTCTTTATTTTTGGCATTTCTAAATGGGCAGAGTCCCTCCTGATGACCATTATCTGCACATAGGGCACAGAAGGAAAAATGGTCCAAAGTTTCATTCCTGGGGTTTCTTGAATTTCTTGAGGTACTTTTCTTCTTCTACGATGAGGATTTTTCCTGCTTTGGAGTTTTTCTTTTATCCCCAGAGACTTTACAGTCTAGTGTTGGCTAGGTCACTAAACTGATGTCCATAAATTCAGGCCCTTAACATTGGCAGTCCCTTGCTAAATGACCTTTCTGACCACAGTTAAAGCACATGTGGCCTGGTACAGAAGATGAGTTCTTTGCTTCTGAGGGATGCTGAGAAAAGCTTCACTCTCTATGCTTTGCCAGGAATTTTGTGCATGCTGGCTTTCTAGTCTCCTTACCACAATGGGCATTAACTACGCTTGGTGGAAGGTGTCTGCCACTTCTAGAGTTCTTTTTCCAACATGAGCCCTGTGTGATGGCAGACCCAATTTCACATAGGCCAGTCAAGTTAGCTAAGTATGTATTCCAATTGGCTTTGGGCCAAGCCAAAAGTTGGGAAGTCCTCTCAAAGTTTCTCAGGAAGACCTCTGGGTCCTCACCTACCTTCATTTTAAACAGGATGTGAGGCAACAGATTTGCCTTGGTTAAACTGGACACAGTGGTCTGCATGGCCTGTGCTACCTGAGTTAACACTGCGGTTTGCTGCACAAATTGTTCTCCAGCTCCTGCTGCTGGTCAATTTGAGTTTGCATGGTGAAATGCACTTATTGCTGCCCTATAGCAAGGATCTGGACCATTTGCTCCATCTTCCTTACTTTCAGAGCTACTTCCACACTGGGTATCTCTCCGGATAGGAGAGTGAGAGAAAAAAAAACTTCTGGCCTGTTTGGCCCTGACTCACTGCTTGACCCCTGACTGTGCAAGCAGGGCTACCCTCCCTTAGCTCCCTCACAGGGACACGTATGAACTATAGGGGGTGGCAGGTCAATTGATAAGCTTCAAATATATGGAACCTTCTATACAGCTGTGTGATGCCTAAGCTAGTGATAGAGGTCTAGAAGTAGGCTGTGTCTTGGTAGTTTGTGTTGGAGTGTCCCCTTGATTGCAAGCCATCACGGGCCAAGATACAGCCCCAAGTCTATGGGTCTTTCTTAGATGTAAGGCATAGACATTCCCTGGTAAGATTTTTTGGAGTAGATTCTACCATCCAGTCTAGTATTATACCAGGCCTATAAGTTCATTACAAGTAGTGATTCTTGACATTGCTGCCATGTCCCAAGTAAATGTGCAATGAGAGTTTCTTGAAGTTCTAGGTAGAGACAAGATCATGTTGAGTGACAGGACCATAATGGGACCTGTGATGGAAGCAGAAAATAGTCAGACCATCTTGACATCTTCCTGATGGCCAAGTAATAAACTTACCTCTGGCCTCATCCTGTCTGGTACACAGCTGATCCAACTACTCCCCTCTTGGGCCTTCTTCTGAAATTCCTTAATCTATACAAAGAAATAGGAATACATAGTTTATTGTTCAATGTTGCTAACTGCATGATCTCTTTGGTATGTTTCAATTTTGTCTACTGTGTTTTCCTGACCCCTGGTCAGAAAATAGACCAGAACAGGATCAATCCCAGATTAGTCAAGGTACCCAATTTCAGAAGGAAGATAGCAGGCCAGTCCAGCCATTTGAACAACCCTATTCAGATGCAATATCATTGAAAAGGGAAGAATCTGGGACTATAAATAGCACACAGCTTTGGGGGTGCAAGTTTAAAAACAAGACTGGCTCAAATCTCTCCCTTCTGAAACAGGGACCCTGGTCTACTCTGCAATAAGAGCCAGCAATAAAACCTGAAACATGCCCTGAGGATATTCTTTCCCTTACTTGGGCCTTTACTGTACCAATGATCTTTGTCTAAAGTTGTCCCTTTTTATCCTGCCCTAGTATTTCACTCTTTCTGTATTCTTCAGCAACACATGTTTATTGATTATGTCATTAATTAAAATAATTCACTATCAGCATCCATATAAGTCTATTGCCTCTTGCCCTACCATACCCATTCCAACACCTCTCATGCCTACCACCTACCTCCACCCCCTTCCTTGTTCCCCAGCCCCAGAAGAACCAGAAATGTGCGCGTGAATGAAAAAATGTATGTGTACATTCGTTATTTCACGAAAACATATGAGTGTATGAGTCCACTTACATGCAAACATGCTACGCTTGTAACAAACATACATTATATTTATACATATTTTATAATTGTGCGCATGTACTTGCCTTCAAGTGCATTCATGGTTTTGCTCCTTCTTATTTATCTGTTTCCCACTATACTTTCTCATTGTCTTCCTCATTCCACTATCTTTTTGTTACCATTTGTCATATTGACTTCTATAGTAAAACTTGGAAGACAACATCTGTATAACTATTAATACTGTAGATCCTTCCCAGATAGGCAGCACCTGTTCAGTGGTGTTTATGATTCAACTTAAAAAATATTATGACCAGACTGTGGGAGCCAGGCACTGCTTGGGAGCTCCAAGAATGTTAAGAGAATGAATCTGAGCCAGGCCGTGCTAGGCAGAACTATATATGCACTTGTTTACCATATACTAGAGATGTGTATTGTACCGGTAATCGATTTGGGCTTCGTTTTTGTAAAACCGTGGGAAATTTCATACCGTGGTTCAGTATTTTTTTTCATGGCGAATCGTTTTCGGGTTAGTGTGCGCTAACATAAAACCGTTAGTGCGCGCTAAACCGAAAAACGATTTTCCTAAAAATTCATGGAAAATGCAATCGTTTGTCAGTTTTACCGATCCATGATGAATTAGGAAATATCATACGAATTTCCTAATTTGTCAAAAACGAATGCATATCCCTACCATATACTATAAAACAGTGGAGGTCCAGATAGCTTATTTTGATTTCTCCCAGGACTGGGGTCCATGGCTCGCACCCGGTAATGAAGAGGGACTGATTAGAAACTTTTGTTGTCATTATGGGGTCCCCAACAAAAGCCTGGAAAGGGCAAGAGCATAGGTATTGAGCCTCTCATTGATCTGTTAAGCTTTGGTCCTCCATATGTGATTGTTGCTTAATATATCACATGGTTGTTGTTAAGCTACACTTTTGGTCCATCACATGAGACTGTTGCTAATATTATTTAGTGGCAAACATTTTATCCATCAAGTGCTTATTGTTATCTCTCACTATGGGGCAGATGAAATGATACCCGCGGTGAAATCAGCGCTAGTTTGACTGCATGTGTTTTTTTTATCGCGAGCGACAAAATCAGGTGCGTCTGCGAGATGTAATAATGGACGGGTATGCAAATGAGATGTGCACAGAAAATCTGAGCCAAAGTAAAACACTCGTGAAACTGTACGCAAAGACCCTCTGCAGCTTTAGTGCAGCTTATTACATCGGCCCCTGAGTATATGTTGTTATCTCTGTCTATAAAATTGTTACTATCTTTAATCATTTACTTAGCAAAACTATCTTATGCATATTCCACTTCGGAGTGCAGTCTTTTCATTCCTGTCTTTGTTAGTCAGTAAGTCTGCCTTAAACCACTTTGGCACATGACAGCTCCCTTCCACTACTATACCTTTTCTAGCTTTAAACTTCATCTCTGGAATCATCTTCCCCCTGATATCCAAAATTCAGTCACTATTACTTTCAAAATTTAAGCTGAAAATGAATTCTTTCAACCTTGCTTTCAACTAATACAAAAAAATTCTTCCTATCTTTACTTTTTCTCTGTAACCACTATCTAATAATCTTGTGGACTATGATGTTTTGTAAGATGCCCTAGATAAGGGCACCATTGAGATAAAGAAAGAAAAAAATTAATAAACATGCATGTAGAAACCTGAAAAAAGAACACAAAAGAGACTCATGAACATTGCATACTTTGCATTGACCTGTCTCCTTTAGCAGATGCACTGCACAGAAAAAATACCCATGTACTTCACAAACAACATATTTCTGCATTCCACATCTCTGAGGTCTCATTTATATTCTAACCTTATATCATAGCATTGATTCACATCTATACAGTGCACAAAACAGCTAATTATTCAGAGGTGGAGGGTAAGAATTTGGGGACTTAGGAATGAGTTATCACCTGAACTGGATTCCATAGCCATCCTTAGGCTCACATTTCATTCAGCAAATGATCTGTCTCATGGAAGTATAATGGCATATCTTCTGTATCATCCATACTAAGCACACGGTATAAAATGCTATTCGCAAAGGTAATAACATCTGAACACACTGGAGAGAGTAATGCAACTTGTTTCTTATATCATAGTTTCATATAAGTCAATAAGAAAGCACTGTTAAATAATTCCTTACACTTTCACATTGGCAATAAATATTCTACTTCTCAGAGAGATATCAGCAAAAACGAAAATGAAATAGAAGGGTCTGTAGCTCATTTATACACATGTACATCTAACATGATTTCATTTGTCATAGAACAAACAGGCAAAAAATCATATCATACCTCCTACCATTTTTATCTTGTCAGGCTTTTATTGAAAGTTTATTTTATGATCTACCGTATATCAGCTTGGTTAAATTAACAGGACCACCTTACAATCCTCCAAGGCTACACCTTCTTCCCCCTACACACACACACACAGTTGGTGTGGTAGGACTACTACACAGATCAGAATAAGGTGCTCTAGTACATTTTTCACTCCCCCTTAAGTACTCATCTAACATGGACATACTCATTGCAGAGGTGACTTGGAACCTATGACATCACATGAGAGAGGTTTAGGGCATTAATCTTTACTGTTTCCTTTCTGAGCTTCTTTGTCACGGTCAGTGAGCCCTTGGGACTGATGATTGATTGTTGCCACCTAGCAGGTGAAAATTAGGTATATGCCACCAGTAAGCAGACACACTCGGGCACTGGGTCTGGGTTTCACCTTTACCAACCCCTTTCCCTGCAGGTTGAGCCCTTGGATTTGGGGGCTGGCAGGACTTAGGTGAGGTCCCAATGAGCAAAAGGGGTCTAGGAACAGGCCAATGGTCAGGGAAGGCAATGTGCAGGCAAAAGTTGTGATCCAGGCAGGTCGAATACCAGGCAGAGGTTGAGGCAGACAGTGTTCAGGCAGAGCCAGATAATAGACCAAGGTCAGGCACGAGAGATTAGTCCAAAAGAAAGCAAAGACCAAGACAAGGAGGAAAGGCAGGTGAGAACAAGGCAAGGGCAGGAGCAGGGTACACAGACAGAAGTAGGAGCACAGGAGGCACATGCATGATCAGGAACAATGGAATCAGGAACAATGGAGAGGCAACGCGCACAGCAGAGCAGGAGGACCTGTTGCTGAGGCAAAGGTTGCTTTTTTTTATTGCCATTTTTATTACTGGCAGCCAACGGCCCTTTGCCCTTACTATGTCACAGGGGCTACCGCTGCCATTGGTCGACCCCAGTGACATAGTAAGGGCAAAGGGCCGTCGGCGCCATTTTGATTACTGGCAGTCGACGGCCCAAGTCCAGGAGATCGCTCCCAGACCGCTCCTTGACCCCCACTGGACCACCAGGGACTTTTGGCAGGTCTTGGGGGGGGGGGGATCATGAAGGTGGGGGGTTGTAGTACATTAATTTGGCAGGTAAATTAATTTGACAGACATTTTCCCCCCACTTTTGGGGGAAAAAAGGTGCGTCTTATGGAGCGAAAAATACGGTACTTTACATTTTCATTTACCCACATACAAAGATAATCAATACATTATTACCCATTTTCTTGCATCATATTCTCATGACATCACTTCATAGAGCCAATCAGGCAAAAGATTTATTCCTTCATATAAAAATATACTATACTGATTAGTACACCCCTTATCTCCATCTTATCCTCCATTTTAGATCCAAGAACAGGCTGTCCTTTGCCCTCCATCTTACTCTTTCAACTAGAAAAACATGTTTATCTCCTACAAAAGGGGGAACAATTGTAGTTTCATTATGATCCAATACCCTAGGTGCAGACTTAAAATATTTCTTGTTTTTAGACAGTTATGACTTCAACTATCATTTCTTAATCAGATCATAAGACTTAGGGCCTCATTTTCCAATATCACAGTGGTAACGCATGAGGGGGCGTGTCCTATGCAAATAAGGCATTTTTCATGCAGTGGGGAAACATCGCCGCACGCGATGTTTTCGCCAGTCGCGAAAACATCGTGCACCACGATGATTCATTGGTTGTTTTATCGCGGTCCACGATATTCCCAGCAGCCTGTTTCAGTATCCTGGGGGAGAGAGAGAGAGAGAGAGAGAGAGAGAGAGCCTTCCTATAATGCCTATGCCCTAGACAAGTATTTGTATCCCTATGGGAGGGCCACTCACTCCAAGAAGAGATTTGGGCAACGTTCTCTCAACCTAGCTTGTTGTTGCCCAGGTAGAGTGTCCATCAAGCTAGGTTGAGAGAACGTTGCCCAAATCTCTTCTTGGAGTGAGTGTCCTCACTCCGACGGCCAGCAAATCTTCACTAGAGACCACTGTTCTTTCCGTAGGTCTCATGTTGAATGCGAAAGTGGCCCCAACCCCCTACGCTCATACCTAATCCCCACCTCGAGTTACTAGGTGGCCCTCCCATAGGGATACAAATACTTGTCTAGAGCATAGGCTTTATAGGAAGGTTCTCTCTCTCTCTCTCTCTCTCTCTCTCTCTCTCTCTCTCTCTCTCTCTCTCTCTCTCTCTCTCTCTCTCTCTCTCCCTCTCTCTCTCTCCCTCTCCCCCCCCCCCCCCCCATGCTGGGGCCTGAAATAGGCTGCCCAGAAATGTCATGCACCGCAATAACAGCTGTTATTGCAATTTGCAAATTTATCACACACGGTAACTCCTTGGAAAATGAGGCCCTTAGACAGATACAAAAACATATTGCTTAGCTCAGCTATCTATTCCACAACAATACTCCATTCTGTGTAGCTGACCGTGATACATAGGCCCACGAAAATCATAATTAGATGGCCTTAACCTGTCTAAAACTCCACAATTCCTGTTCATACTTCTACCTACCTAACCCCCATTCCTGGTTCTTTCTTGCCTTCTTCCTCTTCCCCTGAAAATATTTTCTCCCTGCCCCTCTCCATGAATGCTGGGTGCTTACTCTCCTTCCTCCTACCTCTCAATTTAACACAGTAAATAATGGCAGATAAAACCAAAATTGTCCTATCTAATCTTCCATTTTAGGTAGACTAACACATAAATTCACACAAGGAGCTCAGCACCAGTTACCCACCCCCTCTGTCCTCTATCTGAACTCCCAGCCATTTTCACACCACTACCCTCCATATCTATTCCAAGCATGCCCAGAATCCACTAAAGTGCCAGCCTCTACCGCCTTAGTTGGAAGGTCATTTCAGGCCTTGTCATCTTTCATTATGATTAAAAGAACAGCATAGAATCCAACACCCAGGTCCCCTTCCATAAGACATGAAAACTCTGAACCATTTATTTAGACTTCTTCTAAATTGCCTGAATCTTTCCAATGTTTGTCTACGTTTTTTACTCCACTTAGCACTATTTTGTTGTAGGCAGATAATAAAAATTTAAATAAATAAATAAATAACTGTCTTTAAAAGATACAGCTTCCAGACCTGAACACAGTACTCAAAGTTGTGTCTTACAAATAGCAGCCTAAACAAGGGCAATGTTAGCTCCTTTTTTTTGCCAGTGATAATTCTTCTTGTGGACTCATGCATGCCACCAGCTTTCTCTGTTGATTTATTACATTGACTGAAAACTTGAAGTTATTCAAGTTGATTACTTCTTTGTCCCTTTCCTGTTATTATTATTATCATTGTGTAAACACAGGTATAATTTTACATTAAATACTGTTTAACCACATGGCCTTAATGCTGAAACTGAGAAACATTTGCTTTTGTGATGAAAATTTTCATTTTTATTTTTTAATTTTTTTCAGTGGAATTTTCTATATGATTAGTTATTTTCAAGTTACATGGTCTATAGTGACTAGACAAAACTAATTTCAGTGATTTTTGATAGGTTTAAGGCCATGTGATTCAGTAAGATCACCGTTCATTCTCTTCGATTGATGGATGTAATCATTTGTTTAATTTAAATTAGATGAAAAAGCTGAGAGTTTGTGAAGGCATTTTGTTAGACATTTTAACAATATGAGTAAATGCTGTCCTTTGCTTTTAGAATGATCCCCAAGTCAGGAGCGGTAAAATATCCTACAATTTTGCTTCAAAAAGAAAAGATTTTTGCATCGTTGAAAATTTCCTGTAGCAGAAGAGGCTTCAATTTTGCCAGAAGCTAGTCATATTCACCTAAGTATTTAAGAAAATAGGTTTGCATTAATTGCATTGTAGCAAATCACCTGAACCAGTTGGTATGCACCCCAGGGTTCTGAAGGAATTAAAAAATGGATTTTCAGATCTATTAGTAACAATTTGTAACCTATCATTAAAATCATCCATTGTACCTGAAGACTGGAGGGAGGCCAATGTAACCCCAATATTTAAAAAGGGTTCCAGGGATGAGCCGAGAAACTATAGAACAGTGAGCCTAACTTCAGTGCCGGGAAAATTAGTAGAAACTATTCTAAAGATAAAAATCACAGAGCATATAGAAAGACATGATTTAATGGAAAACAGCCAGCATGGATTTACCCAAGTGAAGTAAAGATTTGCCTCACAAATCTGCTTCATTTTTTTTCAAGGGGTTAATAAACATGTGGATAAATGTGAACTGTACATGAGAGGCTTCTAAGAAAACTAAAAAGTCATGGGATAGGAGGTGATGTCCTTTCATGGATTACAAACTAGTTAAAAGACAGGAAATAGAGAGTAAGATTAAATGGTCAATTTTCTCAGTGGAAAAAGGTAAACAGTGGATTGCCTCAGGGATCTGTACTTGGACCGGTGCTATTCAATATATTTATAAATGATCTAGAAAGGAATATGATGAGTGAGGTGATCAAATTTGAGATGATACAAAATTATTCAGAGTAGTTAAATCACATGCGACTTGTGATAAATTGTAGGAGGGCCTTGTGAGACAGAAGGATTGGGCATCCAAATGGCAGATGAAATTTCATGTGAACAAGTACAAGATGATGTATATGGGGAAAAATAATCCATACTGTAGTTACACGATGTAGGGTTCCATATTAGGAGCTACCACCCAGGAAAAAGTTCTAGGCGTCACAGTGGATAATACATTGAAATCATCAGCTCAGTGTGTTTCGGTAGTGAAAATAGCAAACAGAAGGTTAGGAATTATTAGGAACGGAATGGTGAATAAAATGGAAAATGTCATAATGTATCTGTAAGACCGCACTTTCAATACTGTGTTCAATTCTGGTCGTCGCATCTCAAAAAAGATATAGCTGCACTGGAGAAGGTATAGAGAAGGGCAATCAAAATGATAAAGGGGATGGAAAGGCTCCACTATGAGGAAAGGCTAAAGAGGTTAGGCCTGTTCAGCTTGGAGAAAAGACGGCTGAGGGGAGGAATATGATAGAGGTCTATAAAATCATGAGAGGTCTAGAATGGGTAAATGTGAATTGGTTATTTACTCTTTCAGATAATAGAAGGACTAGGAGGCAAGCCATAAGTTAGGAAGTAGCACATTTAGAGCAAATTGGAGAAAATTCTTTTTCACTCAATCCACAATTAAGCTCTGGAATTTGTTGCCAGAGGAGGTGGTTAGGGAAGTTAGTGTAGCTGGGTTTTAAAAAAAAGATTTGGATAAGTTCCTGGAGGAGAAGTCCATTAACTGCTATTAATTAAGCTGACTTAGGGAATAGCCACTGCTATTACTGGCGTTAGCAGCATGGGATCTATTTAATATATGGGTAATTGCCAGGTACTTGTAACCTGGATTGGCCACTTTGAAAACAGCATGATGGACTTGATGGACCTACAGTCTGACCCAGTATTACAACTTCTTATGTTTTTATCCCACTTCAGCACACCTTTGTCTTTGGGCACTCATATTTTACGTGTGATAAAAGACATCTTGTTTTGTGATTTAAAATTACAAAATTAGAAAAACTGAAATCAGATAGAAAGATAAAACTGAGTAAATTAAGTAACAGACATGTTTCAAATGGTTTTAACTGAGCCATGATTATACTGATTAGCTCCCCAAGCCCCTCCCCCCCTCAAAAAACCCATGTTAGTTATGGTGCAGTATTATATATATAGAGAGAGACACCCAAATACACTCCAGAGGAGTGGGGAAAAGCACTAAAATAAATTAATGTTGTAACAATTAAAAAAGTACATCTTTATTGACATTTGTTCAAAATAAGTAAAATACTAAAACACCTTAACCTTCCCAGATAGATTGCATCAAACAACCACTCACAAGTTCTTATGTGTAAGTATAGATTTAACAATAAAATAAAATATGTGTCTCCCTATTGTAATGCTGTGTAGACAAAGTAACTATTCACATTCCAAGTTTGAACAAAGACCCATAGACTTGGGGCTGTATCCTGGCCCGTGATGGCCTGCAATCATGGGGACACCCCAACACAAACTACCATGTTATAAAATCTGATGGCCATGTGCGCATGTGCGGATGGCCCGCAACTCGCACACGCAGGGGGGGATTTTATAAGCTACACGCGGCGAGGTAATCGGGCCTCTCCCAGTTCCCTCCCAGTCTGCTCCAATTAAGGAGTGGACTGGGTGGGAACTTTCCTATCCCTATTCCTATTCCTATTCCTATCCCTATCCCTACCCCAACCTTTCTACCCTTTCCCCTTTCCTCCCTGACCCCTAACCCTTACGGCCGGCATGCACTTCCCTGGGACAACGGCTAATGGTGCTGTCCTGGCCAGCCCCAGCCAGACCATACCCTCTGGGCCGCCCCTTTCTTTTGGCCCAGCACTTGTGTATTAATCGTGGTTACGCATGTGGCTGGGCCCTTTAGAAAATCTGCGCGGCATGCGCAGGGCCCGGCCACGCACATAACCGCTGGTATTTGTTTGTGGGGCCCTTTGAAAATCGACCCGTTAGTTTTTCTGATTATCAGTTAAAACCAATGAATCCAGATAATCATCCCCTCACCTTTCTTTCTACTTCCGCCAACCCCACCTCTGTAGTTTCTATCTGAAAATTGGCTAAAGGTATGTGGCTACAAAAGAACCTGCGCAATTTGCATTAGGAGGCTTTATTGTAATAAAGATTGACCTTGTGGGGCTTCCTGTCCTTTTGGAAGAAAAGTGGATCCATGAAAGATGATTGATAGTTACAAGGGAGAAAGAGAGACTGAGTGAGTCAAATTTGAAGCCTGGCAACAAGTATAAAGGAGGCAAAAACCATGCTAGAGTAGCTCAGGACACAGACTTCTTTTCTTTAATTTAAAAATCCTGCAAGCAGGAGGACTATTAGAAATGCCCAAAGGATGAAAACCTATTGTGCTAATGGTTATATCATTTTGGGAATTTGTTTAAAATGGCGGCTGATGGGGTCATATGATGCGATAAGCGTGGGAGGATGCACAAAACAGGAACTCTGGGTGCTACCTCTAACTTTCACTAATTTTTACAACATTACCTCCCTGAAAGTGTGCACTCAAGGTTTGGTGTTTACCACAAACCATATGGACAAATATATGGTGCCACAATCACAGAATATTTTTTTACGAATGCCGGTATATAAAATTTATAAATAAATAAATAAATAAATATGGCAACATGATTAAGCAAGTTAAAAGAAAAAATGAAGTCCCCGGACTACAAGATGGCGGAGGTCAGCGAGGAATCGGGCCAAGAAACCCCTGACACTTTCATTGCTGACCTTACTGCAGTGGTGAATACTTAGCTCCCTTCACCCGTGCTTCCTCCCTCATCTCCAAAAATTTTTTCCTCTTAGTTTGTGTAGTCTTAGAAATATCGGGGAAGATTTTTATCGGATATCCATAAAATTTTGAGGATTGATTTCGGGAGAATGTTCTCAAGATTAAGTCTCTTTCTGAAGGATTAGACAGTTGTACGAACAGCGTTGCTCTGTCTTCAACAACAAGTTCTTGGGATTGTTCCAGAATTGCAGTCAAATCAAATGTGGCTTCTTGATTTCCCTTTTGTTCTTCTGGATTTATATCACCGTTAGCTTGAGAGAAGTAATATATCCTTTCAATCTTTGGCAAATCTTTTTCAGAGAATTTTAATATACTGAGAAGATAACTTCTGAACAATTCTCGATATGAGAGTAAACGCATTTTAGGGAAATTAATGATCCTTATTTTGTTTCTTCTCATCTGATTCTCTAAGCTTTCCATTTTCACCATTTGATAATTCTCAGATTTTATTAATTTAACTTGAATGTTTTCCATATTTATTAACTTCTTTTCTATTCCTCCAATTTCAGTCTCTATCTTCTCAACTCTTCCTTCCAACACTTGATTTTTTGAGATACTTTCCTTTACCATACTTGTTAGGGAAACTATCGCTTTCTCCATTGAAGATATTGCTTTCAGGATTTCTTCCAGTGTCGATTTAGAAGTCATAGACTTAGAGGCATCACAGATTACCTGTATATTCCCTTCACCCCGCTCGTCCTCCAGGGGGTTAGCTCCCACTGCGGCTCGATGCAACACTTCATCCGGTTGGCCCCTGGAGCCCGATCTATCAGGGCTCTCCGAGGATAACGTTTTTTCTACGTTCCCTCTCTGGGGTCCTACCTCCGGCGAAGTTCCAGATTTTACCCCGTGCAGAGCAGGTAACATTAATTCAGGATCTCTCCTCTCACACGGTGGGGCCGGGGTGGTTGGCATGCCGGGGCTTAAAGAGATCTCCATGGCCTGGGAGCTCAGCGTCTGCTCATCGCTGAGACCTCCTGCGGCCCCTCTGGTTCCCCAGATCTAATAGAGTAGACCACATTTTTAAGGAGAGGAGATCTAGTGAATGTACTTTGTTGTCATTGTTTGTACAATTGCTCAATTCTGCTTTTAAACTGTTGGTTATTATTTGCATTAAATTAATGTTTTTTAATATGGAAGGATGGGGTGGCACCCATATAGCACTGGTAACCTTGCAGCTCAATAAGCTGAATCTGATATATTGGGATATGAATGCAGGGGGAAAGGGGGTGGTGGGAGGCAGGAAGGGAGGGTTTGATGGGTGGTTTAAATTTTATGGTGAAACATACTCAGATATTTGTATTATCTTTGGGGGGTGTGGTCCCTGTCAAAAGTCACTATCAGGGAAGACCTGTTGCTCGGCGTGGGACGGACAGATTCTTCACCTATCAATCTGATCTACCTATAATCTTTTTGATTAATATGGAAGATTCCAGTTAAAAATATCTCATGGAATGTGGCAGGGTTAGGAAAACCAGTGAAAAGAGAAAGGGAATTAAATCATCTTCAAAGATGAAAAGGAAGCAACTTTCTTCTCCAGGAGACACATCTCTCTGATATTGAGCATGGAAAGCTCAGGAGAAAATGGGTGGCACAAGTATATTTTGTGTCTGATACAATTAAAAGATGTGGGGTAGCCAGTCTAATTCATTAGAAATGTCTCATTTAAGGTTACAAAGGAAATAAAAGATCTTTATGGGATGCATATTATTCTGCTGAGTGATCTTATGGGTAAACCAGCTATTTTGGTATCTGCCTATGCACCAAAAACCTACCACAGGTTTTTTCTACTCTGGTGGTTAAAATTATGTAAATGGGTAACTTCCCAATAATTTTTGTTAGTGATTTAAACTGTATAGTTGATCCCCACTGGGACAGACAACCACCAGTTGTCTGTCCCAGTGGGGATTCTGTTTCGCGGATGAGTGAGCAGAAAGGTATTCCATTTTAAGGTTGACAACTCAGTATGATAGATATGTGGAGAGTATTGAATCCCACGAATCTTGACTTTACACACCAGGAAAGCGCACATCCAACTTTTACATTATAGATTATGTAATGGCCTCTGAGTCCTTGTTTCCCCTGGTAACACATATTACAAATGAGAATGTGGTGATTTCAGATCAGTGTCCAATAACTTGCTCCTTAGAGTTGACTCATAGGAGGGATGATTTGAAATTGTAAAGATGTTTCCAGAACAGACTCAACAAATAATTTCATGAGTATTTATGTGAGAAATGGCGGCAATTTGCACAAGCTAATGAACAACACACAATAACTCCCATATTATATTGGGAAACTGTGAAAGCAGTGCTCAGAGGTGAAATTATCAGTTACATTAAGACTAAATGAAAGAAGTTGAACAGTTATCTTACAGTTGAATAGTCAATTAAAGAAATGTAAACAAGTCTCTTGCTCTCCTACATATCAAAATGAAGAAGAGCTTAAAGGATACAGTGAGTGCTAAATGATTTGCTTTATCAGAAAACCCAAAAGTCTTTACAATATGTCAAATATAAATTTTACTGTTTTGGCATCAAAACAGGTAAGTTGTTGGTAACTTTGGTTAGATTATAGCATTCATCTAAATTTGTTTGTATCATTACTGACATGGGAAGGATAAATAAATCCAAACCAAGAGATATCTGTTAGGTATTTGTGGATTATTACCTTCACTTTTATGCAACAGAACCAACTGACATGGTTAAGATTGAAGATTTTTAGGCCTGGATTTTCTAAGGTCACAGACCTTAGAGAATCCGGTGGTAAGGGGGGCGGGGAGGCAAAGCGGGGGGGCAGGCCTGTGAAAGCCGGCAGCGATCGCACCTCCGTGGTGCTATTGCTGCCGGCTTTTGCGCACAATAGTGCCATCATAAAAGGTGGTGCTATTGGGCACGGTACTGGCAGCGAAAAGGGTTCTTACCTATTCACCGCCAGCGAAGTTTCCGCCACATCCGCCCCGATGACGCCTCGACTCCTCCTCTTCTGGGGCCAACTCTGCCCTGGCTCCGCCCCAATCTAGCTATCGCACATGAAAAGGGAATTTTTTAGGGCTGGAATTTCTAAGGTCGCAGACCTTAGAGAATCCGGTGGTAACGGGGGCGGGGGCAAAGTGGGGGGCAGGCCTGTGAAATCTGGCAGCGATCGCACCTCTGTGGTGCGATCGCTGCCGGCTTTCGCACCTAATAGCGCCACCATGAAAGGTGGCGCTATTGGGGGCGCTACTGGCAGCGATAAGGTGTCCTACCTTTTCGCCGTCAGCGAAGTAGTCATGGAGTCCGCCCCGATGCTGCCCCCAACTCCTCCCCTTCTAGTGTGGCCACCGCCCCAACTCCTTCCCTTCCAGTGTGGCCACCGCCCCAACTCCTTCCCTTCCAATGTGGACTCCGCCCCGATTTAGCTATCGCACGCAAAAAGTCCCTTTTTACCAGCGATCCCTTTAGAAAATGACCCCCTTAGTGAGATATTTCCTTGCCACAGATATCTGTAATATATTTAGACAGAATTAATGCTCCAATCATTACTTCAGAAATTTTAGGAGCTATTCAGTCTTTACCACTTCATAAGTCTCTTGGACCAGATGGTTTAGACGTTGTTTTTATAAATCTCAGACTAGCTGGGGTCTGAACCTTTGAGAGTGCTGTATGATGAAATATGCAAAGAAGATGCCTCCTTCCTTCCTAAATCTGGCAGGGATCCATTACTTACATCATCCTATCGTCCAATCTCATTACTAAATTTAGATATCAAAATCTAGATGGTGGTCTTGGCAAATAGATTAAAATATATCCTGCCTCTAAATATCAAGCAGGATTTGAACACAGATATTGCTCTTCTGTGAATACCCGCAATGTTTATGCAGCATTGAGGAGTTGTCAGAAAAGAAAGATTGCTAATCCCTTAATAGTGAGTTGTGATGCACAAAAAGCGTTCAACAGAGTGTCTTGGCCTTATCTTTTTGAAGTTTAAAAGCATTTGGACTACAAGAGAAAATAGTGGAGTATATTTCATCGCTCTACACCAATCCTTGTGCAAGAATTTTCATGAATGGAATTTTCTCTGACCAATTCCATTTATTTCAAGAAACTGGACAAGGATGCCCATTATCTCCCCTTTATTTATTATCTTCCTGGAACCTTTTATTCACAAGATTAAAATTAATCCTTTGATTTTTGGAATAAAGGATAGGTACCGATATGTTAATGACATTTCTATTTGCAGATGATATTTTGCTGTTATTTTCTTTTTTTTGTTTTGAACCTGCCCGCGGAGCTAATCCCCGCGAGCAGGCCCAGTTTGCCTTGTTTCTGTCTCTCCCCAACGTGGCCGGAACTGCGGACTGTACTTCTCCTCGTGGCCCGGAGGCCGCCCTTTGTATCCTGCCTTGTCACGGCATGGTGCCGCCAAAGTCGGGTCTTCACCGTGGTCAGAGCCGCGGACTTCCTACCATCTCTGTGACTGGGAGCCACCGCCGGCGGCAATGTGATCTTCGCGGCATGGAGGCCGCATCCCCGGGCTCGAGTGGCGGCTGGTGCCGACCCCGGGGCTCCCTGCAGCGGCTGGAGCCGCTGCCGTCATCGAGGCCTGCTTCTCAGGCCAGCCCTGCGTCTGTGACGCCGACGTTCCGTGCAGGCCACTGTCCGCAGTCCTGCACAAGCTCCTGCTTCCCTCCCTAGGCGCGCGGGCGCGTCTCTTCACTGAATTTAAAGGGCCAGACACAGGAAGTGTGCTGGCCCCACCTAAAGATGGATTTCCTGCCTAGCCCTATAAAAGGGCTGTCTTCACAGTACGTCTTGGCTTTGCATTGGAGTTACTTCACTCTGGAGGATCCTGCCTGTCAGAGCTCCATCAGGTCTTCTTCATGGAGCTCCTCTTCGTTTCGTCTTCAAGTCAAGTCTTCATGCCTGAGGTCCTCGTCCAGGTGTCCTGGTGTCTCGTCTTGATCCTCCGCTTCCTGATGTCCCAGGTTCCTTGATGTTCTGCCCTTCTTGGTGTTTGCTTCAGTGCTCCTGAGCCTTCTTGTCCTGTCAGGTCCGACTCCCTCGGATGATGTCTTTCCCGAGCATGGAGTGGCCGGCAGGTGGACTGGTGTCCTGTGCTCCTGTGCCGTCATGTCCTGACAGCCTTTGTGGAGCTCCAGGCGACTTATGGCTCCATCGTCGAAGTTCTGCCTCGGCTGGATTCTTCCCTGCTCTCGTCCCGTTCTCAGCGTGGTCTGTGACCAGCCTCCTCGGGCTGTGTAGGGCGCGCAGTGGGACAGGGTGGTCCGCAACCAGCTCATTGGGTCCGCCTGTGAAGGTGGGCTGAGTAGGGCACCCTGAGAGACAGTGCCAATGTCCTTCCCCCCAATCTCTCATCTCGTTTGGACTTCATCAAGTTCCTCGTCTCATCCTGGATGCCGTTGCATCAGTCTTGGTGTCATGTCAATGTCTTGTTCCTGATGTCGTCGCATCGACCCTGGTCTGGGATGCCGTCGCATCGACCATTGGTCCGTGATGTCCTCGCATTAGCCTTGGTGTCATGTCCTCAACTACCTTGGTGTCATGACTTGTTCTAGCCCACGTCTCTGATGCCATCCGCATCAGCCTTGGTGTCATGTCTTCATCTGTGATGCTGTAGCATCAATCTTGGTGTCATGTCTTCATGTCAAGGCCTGTCTGCCCTCATCCTCAGGCCAGGCCTACTGCTCCATGCCTTTCCAAGCGGCAGGTCCGAAAGGGCTCGGAATGGTCGGAGGACCATTCACATTCCAACATCATCCTGTTGTTGGCCTTGGGAGCTTGCTGGCCTGGCGGAGGGTAAGACCGTCTGCCATAGTGGAACACGCTGTCAACCCTCGGTTCAGTCCTGGATCCGTCTGGGGCCGGGCTGAGGCCCAAGGGCACACTAAACACCTGATGTGTAACATTTTTTAATTTTATTTTTATTGCATTTTCCATAATTATATAACATTACATTATAGGGATGTGAATCGTGTCCTCGATCGTCTTAACGATCGATTTCGGCTGGGAGGGGGAGGGAATCGTATTGTTGCCGTTTGGGGGGGTAAAATATCGTGAAAAATCGTGAAAAATCGAAAAATCAAAAAATTGCAAAACCGGCACATTAAAACCCCCTAAAACCCACCCCCGACCCTTTAAATTAAATCCCCCACCCTCCCGAACCCCCCCCAAATGACTTAAATAACCTGCGGGTCCAGCGGCGGTCCGGAACGGCAGCGGTCCGGAACGGGCTCCTGCTCCTGAATCTTGTTGTCTTCAGCCGGCGCCATTTTCCAAAATGGCGCCGAAAAATGGCGGCGGCCATAGACGAACACGATTGGACGGCAGGAGGTCCTTCCGGACCCCCGCTGAACTTTTGGCAAGTCTCGTGGGGGTCAGGAGGCCCCCCCACAAGCTGGCCAAAAGTTCCTGGAGGTCCAGCGGGGGTCAGGGAGCGATTTCCCGCCGCGAATCGTTTTCGTACGGAAAATGGCGCCGGCAGGAGATCGACTGCAGGAGGTCGTTCAGCGAGGGTTCCGGCGCCTCGCTGAACAACCTCCTGCAGTCGATCTCCTGCCGGCGCCGTTTTCCGTACGAAAACGATTCGCGGCGGGAAATCGCTCCCTGACCCCCGCTGGACCTCCAGGAACTTTTGGCCAGCTTGTGGGGGGCCTCCTGACCCCCACGAGACTTGCCAAAAGTCCAGCGGGGGTCCGGAAGGACCTCCTGCCGTCCAATCGTGTTCGTCTATGGCCGCCGCCATTTTTCGGCGCCATTTTGGAAAATGGCGCCGGCTGAAGACAACAAGATTCAGGAGCAGGAGCCCGTTCCGGACCGCTGCCGTTCCGGACCGCCGCTGGACCCGCAGGTTATTTAAGTCATTTGGGGGGGGTTCGGGAGGGTGGGGGATTTAATTTAAAGGGTCGGGGGTGGGTTTTAGGGGGTTTTAGTGTGCCAGCTCACGATTCTAACGATTTATAACGATAAATCGTTAGAATCTCTATTGTATTGTGTTCCATAACGGTTTAAGACGATATTAAAATTATCGGACGATAATTTTAATCGTCCTAAAACGATTCACATCCCTATTACATTATAAATGAAATACAGGTATTTGTAATAATTACAAAATCAATCAATAGAAATAAATTTCACGATATAAACCTCATACCTGTCTTTTAAAAGTAATAAATGAGCTATTTGTAAAAAAGCTTTTGAGAAAAGTAAATAAGGATATCCATCCCATATCAATTAACAATCACTGGGCTATGAACCAGGCTATGAACTGGGCTATGAACCAGGAGACCAGGGTTCGAGTCCTTGTGACCTTGGGCAAGTCACTTTACCCTCCATTGCCTCAGGTACAAACTAAGGGGGTCATTTATCAAAATGTGCTAAGGTGTTTTTGCATGTGTTAAGGGCTTATTGCATGCGAAAAACCCCGTTAACCCATACGATAAGCCCTTACTGCATGCGAAAATGCCTTTAATGCATGTGATAGCACCTTGGGGGTTCCCAATTTTTGCTTCTACTCTCTAGCTACACAGCTTCATATATTGGGAGAGTGGCTAACAGATCCGATTTAAGTATGGATAAGGACACAGCCTTTCCATTGAATTTTATTTATTTATTTATTTGTAGACTTTTATATACAGTTGTTTGGTACTTGCCTTCACAACAGTTTATAAAGATAAAAATAAACATGAGAAAATTGCAATATGTAAAACAATAAAAAAAGTCACTAATGCAAAAATTATTTATACATCGAACTATTAATAAAATAAAAAGATTAATCATAGATATATAAAAGAACATAAAAATACAATAAAATAATCTAATCTCAGAGTTAATTATAAATACAAAGATTCAAGCCTTCATGATTCATAAAAGAACTTAAACCTTAATAGTAACTAAAAATAGACATAAATGAATCTGATAAAATAATCCTAGCCGGTTACATAAAATGATGTAGTGAATCGGGAAATTCAGTTTAGCCGATGCCATCTCTATACACTTGCTCGAAGAACCATGTTTTGAGGCGTTTTCTAAACAGCTTTAAATTGCTCTGCAACCTTAAATTTTCTGGTAATTCATTCCACCGACCTGGGCCCACCAACAAAATCGCTCTCTCCTTTACCGTAGTAAGTCGAGCAGATGTGAATGAGGGTATTGATAAAAAGGCCTTATTTGCCGATTTCAGGTTACGTTGTGGAGTATGTATTTGGATTATTGCATTTAGCCATTCGACTTCCTTGCCATATATTGTCTTGTGCAAGATGGAAAGTACTTTGAATTCAATCCATTTGTCAATGGGTATTCCATTTTTTTATGACCAGTTAATATTCTAGCGGCTGCGTTCTGGGGGATTTGAAGCGGTCGTATCATTGATTTGGGTAGACCTAATAGCAGCAAATTACAATAATCGAAGCCCATAAAAATCAAAGTTGTAGTATGGTTCTAAAGTCAGATTGATTTAGAAGTGGTTTTAAGCATTTAAGTATTAATAGTTTTCTAAATCCTTCTTTTATCTTCATGGATATGTGTTTTTTAAAATTCAATTCTGGATCAATTCATATACCAAGATCCTTCACTTTGTCACCTAACTTAATAACTGAATTGTTGATTTGCAAAGTATTATTAGGATTGTTTATTGAGATTTTTCTTTCAAGCAAAATACATTCGGTCTTATCCATATTGAGACAAGGTCTCATATGATTTAGGAGTTGTTTTATGACATTGAGATACATGGCTGAAAGTTTAAATGCATTTTCTAATATGTCTGTAACAGGTATGATTAGTTGGATGTCATCGGCATACATAAAGTAGGTAATGCCGAGACCAGATAGCAGTTGACATAACGGGAGGAGATAGATGTTAAAATGTGTGGCTGATAAGGCAAAGCCCTGTGGGATTCCTGTTTCCAGAGGTATTGTCTCTGATTTGGAATCATTAATATTTACCTGAAAAGATCTATTGGAGAGAAATGAGGTGAACCAATTTAATGCTGTACCAGTAAGACCTATTTCAGATAATCTGCATATCAAACTTTTATGGTTAACCGTGTCAAAGGCCGCGGATAAATCAAGTAAAATAAGAAGATAACATTGACCTTAATCACAACCCCTCATAATCGTGTCAGATAGGACGAGAAGCAGAGTCTGTGTACTAGAGTGTTTTCGGAATCCGTGTTGTGTTGGGTATAGAATATCATTGTTTTCCAAATGTTCAACCAGTTGCTTAAGGACTACCTTTTCGGTTAATTTAGCAAGAAAAGATAAATTTGAAATGGGTCGGTAATTTTTTAGTTCTGCTGGATCTAGATTCTTTTTTTTTTTTTTTTTAAATAATGGGTTTAATTATAGCCATTTTCAAACTGCCTGGTAGTGTTCCTTCATCCAATGATTTATTTATGATATTTGTGATTACTGGAGTAATGGTCTGTGATATTTCTTTTAAAGTGTGCATTGGAATTTTATCAAATTCATGGTTAGCAGGATTTAAGGACTTGATTAGGCCTTCAATTTCAATGGTTGAGACAGGATCAAAGGTAGACCATGGTGTTACCTCTTTACTAATAAATTTTACGTCTTGCTGAGGGATTTTGTTTAAGTTCTCAGTTATTTTATCAATTTTATTTTTGAAACATTTATCCACAAATAAAAATTTGAGCCAAGACCTGGCAAAATGTTTCAAAAATAAAATTGATAAAATAACTGAGAACGTAAACAAGATCCCTCAGCAAGACATAAAATTAATTAGTAAAGAGGTAACACAATGGTCTAACTTTGAATTTGAAGAATTTGTTACATGCATCAGACAAGGAACTTTCCAGTGAGGCTTAGACATCAATATTAACAGGGCCAGTAGGAAAGCTTAAGCCTGGATTCTCAAAGGTCACAGACCTTAGAGAATCCGGCAGTAATGGGAGGGGGGGGCCAAAGCGGGGGTGGTCCTGCGATAGCCGGCAGCGATCGCACCTCCACGGTGTGATCGCTGCCAGCTTTCATGCCGAATAACTACACCCTTTTCTCGTGCGATAGCATTAGAGAATGACCCCCTTAGTGTAGGTTTTGTAAATGGATACAACTAGACAAGAGAGTGTCTTCTTTTTTCCTCATTTGGAGAATCCGAAATTTAATTGTGTGAATTTAAATATAAAAAGAGACCAAACACACATACGGATATTAAGAGATTTTATTGAAGTGGATACCCTGCATCTATTATCTTTTACATCATGTAGTGAACAGTTGGGATTTACTTTCTTTCATATTTTCAAGTTAAAATATATTTATCACATACATTGTACTCTGCCAAGTTACCAATATGCATACCATTTTTCAATGCATTTATACATTTATATAAGACTCACAAAGGTCTTTTGTCACATTTATATACGTTTTACATTTACAACAAAATTACCAGATTTTTTCTAAATTGGCTGATGCATGGAACAAGGAGTTGACGATGGCACTAGATAAGGAGCTTTTGAATGATTGTATGTCTCAAGTATTTAAAGTTACAGTTAATATCAATCTTAGAGAAATAGTTTTGAATTCTCCACAGAATGGGGTAGATTTTAAAAACATACGTGCATGCATCCATGTGCACGCGCTACCCGGTGTGCGATTTTATAACATGCACCTTTCTTAAAAGATGTACAAGGGAGAAAAAAAAACAATAATTAAGGCAAAACAAAAATTAACAAAAACTAAAAACCACATAAATAAATAATTATAAACCCTAAAAAATGCAAACACAATGAAATCATCAAAATGAGCACAGGGACATTTATATTTATTGATTTCATTTCATTTTATGCCCTGTCCTTCTGAGAACACCAAAGATGGCTCATAACATAGACAGAATCATTAATAAAATAAATACCTGAATGATAAAAATAAAATAGAAAAAGCAATATATAATATCAAACATAAAGGAGTGAATTTTCAAAGGAGTTATCCACATATAAGTAGCATATATCTTACCAGTTTTCAAAAGCCCATTTATGTGTATAAATCTTAGAAAATTCAACCCTATGGAGTGAATTTTCAAAGGAGTTACACACGTAAAAGTAGCAGTTTTCAAAAGTCTATTTATACACACAAAACCCAGTTTTATGCACGTAAATCCTTTGGAAATTCACCTTCATAGAATACACAAAATCGCAAAATGCAAACTCAGCTGAAATGACCAACATCCAGCACAACAACGATGAACCAAACCCAAAAATAAAACCAAAGAAAAATAAAACAAAACACCAGAAATACCAAACACAAAAATATACTTTACTCCACCCTAAACAAATGCATTTTCAATAGATGCCTAAAATAAAAATAGAATGGTCATTCACTTTTCACTTTCTTTATCTCAAGTAGCAGTGTATTCCATCCAGATGGGAAAGCACAGGTAAAAGCTTTTTCACGAGCCATAGAAGAACTTCTCAGTTTAAAACAGGGACTCTCCAACAAACTGTTCTTTTGCAAACACAGTAAGAGGCTAGGTACATACTTTCTCAACCTCTCCCTCAAGTAAACTGGGCCCATTTTGTTGCAAAATTTTAGACACTAAGGGGCAGATTTTAAAAGCCCTGTGCGCGTAAATCTGGCTGGATTTACGTGTGCATGGGGGTTACATGCGCCGAGCCTTTTTTGCATAGGCCTGGCGATGCGTGCAAGCCCCGGTACGCGCGTATGCCCCGGGGCTTTGAAAAAGGGGTGGGGGCGGGGCGCTGGTCTGGGGGCAGTCCAGGGGTGGTCCGGGGGAGGGACTGAGGCCTCCGAATTTGCGCAGGATCTCCCCCTGCGCAGAATTGCCATTTTCTGCGCAGAATTGCCAAATTCTGCGCAGAAAATAGAGCAGACCCCGGCATGCCGTGAACGGAACACATTCCGCAGCACACAGGACACGTTCCGTTCGCGGCAAAGATTAAGGCCCGGTGCGCCATTCGTGGCGAAAAGGGAAGGCCCCCATGTGCCGTGAATGGACTCTGCTCCGCTCAAGGCGAAAATGAAAGGCCCCCATGTGCTGCGAACGGCGCGCCGGGCCTTCATCTTCGCCGCGAAAGGAGCGCATCCCGTGGCATGCCGGTGAGAGAGAATGTGTGAGAGAGAGGAGAGGGTGACAGAGAGCATGGTTGGCAAGAAGGGGGTGGGGAGGGTAAGAGAGAGAAGGAGGGTGTGAGAGAGAGCATGGGAGATAAGAGAGGGTGGGTGGGGAGATGCTTGAGTGTGGGTTTCAGAGAGAGGGTGTATGTGTGTGGAAGGGACACTTACAGTGAATTTCTAGGGAAATTCTGCTCAAAATATTTAAAATTCTGCAACTTTAAGTAATAACTTTTTTCTGTAATAATTTAAAATGTAATTACTTAAAGACTGTCATGTAAATTGTGTTATTTTGACCAATATAAAGTTTGCAGAATTTTCAGTTTTTGTGTGCAGAATTCCCCCAGGAGTAATTTTCACAGTTTCTGCTGAATTCAATGCAGCTGGCTCTGAAAGGTTAACTTCTGACTGAAGCAGAGGTGCCTGGGACTTTCTTGCCTCATGTGGTTTGTTTTTTTTTCAGTCATCTCTGGTTGGTATTCATCAAGCCTATGTGAATCAGCAGTTAACCTGGCTACCCTGCATAATTATTTTCATTTTACCTGCCCTTATTTCTGTGGTCCATAGTACTGCTCACTGTAATATTCATTTTATTCACAGTAAGACTGCAATTTGTTTCACCTATTAATAAAGTTTGGAATTACAGAAACAACCTCCTCTGTCTGCGAGTAAGGACTGAGTTAAACAATCTTTTAAAGCTGTACATGGGAAACACATAGAGGAGAGAGAATATTATAGACACAGTTTAATGGAACACAATTAACCTGGATTTACCCAGGAAAAGTCTTACCTCACCAATCTGATACATGTATTTGAAGAGGTTAATAAACATGTGAATAAAGATGATCCAGTAGATTTAAAGTAATTGGATTTTTAGAAGGCATTTGACAAAGTCCCTCATGAGAAACTCCTGAAAAAACAAAAAAGGTCATGGGATAGGAGGCAATGGCCTGTTATGGAGATCCAAAGCAGAGCGAATGTGATTTAAGACAAGTTCCTCTGATGCAGGGCTTCCCAACACGCCAGGGTTTTGTTTATTTTTATAATATTTTTAAGTTATTTTTTGCCTGTAATGTTGGGGGAAGCACTTTTGTCATACATGTTTTGGTTAAGGGATGTTTTTAATTACATACAATAGAAGCTTGAAAAATTTGTGCCAGCAGACAGTATTAGTTTAAGAGACTTTCCTCACAATCCTTTGAGGTCTGGGCTACTTCTGTCCCAGCTTGCCCATTATAAAATATCTTACGTTTTCACTTTTCGCTTGTTTAATCACTATTTCTCTGCTTCTCGCAGTGGTTTAGGATCATTATTGTTAAGACAGCATTTCAGGCTTTTCTGGTTTACATGTGGATGTAGGCACATACATTTTGAAATAGAAAGTTAAGTTTGCATGTAATTGCAAGTTCCACCCTCCAGACCACTTCATTTTTGCATGTTCAAAAGTCTGCGTGAAACTGAATTATGAACATACTTTTTACATGCAAAGACCAGCAAACAATGTGTATGCATAGGTTTACACGTGCGTTGGTCGCACAATTTTCTAAAGGGCCCATTGCAGTGGATAAAGTAGCACTTTGCCCGCCGAAGCCTCTTTGAAAATGACCCTCCCCAAAGCCAAAATTATTTCAGCTGAATTGACCCCAAAAGAAGGGGGAAAAAAATACCAAGTGAAGCTAAGCAGCCAAATATCTGAAAATCAGAATTTATATTTTTGTGAGACCAAATAAGGTTGCCTTGTGCTACTCTTATTGTATCTATTACACATTTCACTCAAAAACCTCATCTCTCCTCAACCTCTTCAGAGTGCTTGAGCCATCAGAGCAAAAAGGAAAGGAATTTTCTATTTACTCAGAGGTTCTGACATTCTGCCACACAAGTCCATTCTGTCTATTTACCTGCTCTCAAACCCCCCTCCCCCACCACAAGAGCCAAAATAAGAGGGGAAAAAATTCCCCACTGAAAGCACCTAGTTTGCCGTTCTGTAGGTGCCTGAATGCATCTGTAGCCGCCCTCTGTCTCATCAGAGTTATTGTTGTCACGTTATTCCAGTTCTTTTTTGATTAGCCCAGGTTCACCCCCCCCCACCCCTTCTCCCTCCAGCACAAGCTCCAAGCTCTCTCTCTCTGGCCAAATGTTCTTCCACTGGTTGCCATGGCAACTGGATTGTTTGCGAGGAGAAAGGCCCTGTTGTCTGCCATTGTTCTGTTGTAGTTTAGGTAATGCAGGAAGCATCGCAAGAGAAGTGGATGCCCCCTCCCAACCCCTTTCTCCTCCCCTCCAACCTCCTTTTTTTTTTTTTTTTGTCCACTCCAGATTATTGCACAGTATTGACAATCTCACATAAAAAGACAGCAAATGGGGGCCCCTATCCCGAAAGAATAACCAGCCTCGCTCTTCAGAGAAAGGAAGTGCCCGTTATTGCAGAGAGAGAAACCTGCACTAAAGATTAGCAAGATAATCAAAGGAAAAATGCAGTGAAATATTATATTTATAACTAGCACAACTGGAGGGACTAAATGTGAAGGTTCAACATTTTGCAAGTTGCACTCAGCACTGATTTTCAGGTTGATCTTTCTTTAAACTTCTGATGCTTTGCTGTTTCATAAGGGGGACACCAACGAGATCGGTATAAGAAGAGATATTTTTGAAAAGAAGGATCCTAGATCATAATATTAATTTTTTTCTATCATGCTAATGATGTCTTTTATTAAGTATCATTCTTTCATGGTTTTATGCCTTAAGTTTGAAAGAGTAGGAATACCGGCTGACATTTATGGTCAGTTATAGAAAACTGTTACTTCAGGGCAAAAATTGCTTCAGGTTTACCTATTATCCCAGTATTTCAATGGGAAAAAATACCCAGGTTCACAATTTCATTTTTCAGTTCTTTCAGCACTCTGGGATATATACCAAGGATTTGCTACTCTTTAGTTTGTCAATTTGTTCTATTAGATCTTCCAGGTACACTGAGATTTGTTTCAGTTCCTCTGAATCATCATCTTTGAATATCATTTCTGGCATGGATATATCTCTGGGCACAAGCACCTAAGAAGGGCAGAGTAAACAACACACACAAAGCTGCAAAGCTGCAAGCACCGAAACTCTACTACTCTCTCTCACGGACTTCCTCATTTCTGGAATTGATAAAGGCCAAACATTTTTACTAATCCTCCTTGACTTCTCGGCGGCCTTCGACACCGTCAATCACACCCTACTCCTAAAACAACTGGCAAATATTGGATTGACAGGTGCTACACTAAACTGGTTCAAAACATTCCTAGAAAACAGAGGATATAGAGTCAAAATTCACAATAAAGAATCCCAATACCACCCTTCTAACAGAGGAGTGCCGCAAGGTTCATCACTTTCACCCACGCTCTTTAATGTCTACCTGTTACCACTATGTCAACTTCTTACAAAATTAAACCTGAAACACTTCCTTTTCGCAGATGACGTACAGATCGTGATTCCCATAAAAGAAACAATCTCAAAAACAATGGAACACTGGGACAGTTGCTTATTAGAAATTAAACCCCTCCTTAACAGCCTAAACCTCGTACTTAACGCTTCAAAAACGGAATTCCTGCTCATATCACCAGAAAACAATAACACACTTCCAAAACCAACCGCACTCCTTCAATCTACCCATGTAAGAGATCTAGGAGCTATCTTAGACAATCATCTCAACCTTAAAACATTTATTAACCAAACCACCAAAGATTGCTTCTACAAATTACACATTCTGAAAAGAATCAAACCACTTTTCCACGCTATGGACTTTAGAACAATCTTGCAAGCAATAATTTTTTCAAAACTAGATTATTGCAACTCTTTACTATTAGGCCTCCCAGCTTCTTATATCAAACCCCTACAAATGGTTCAGAACTCCGCAGCCAGAGTCCTTTCAAATTCCAGGAAAATGGACCACATCTCCCCTATCCTCCAAAAACTCCATTGGCTACCAATCCACTATAGAATCATGTATAAATCCATCAACATCATATACAAGACCATCAACCAACTCACGCAACTCGATCTTCAAATACCATTTAAAAAATACACTTCTGCCAGACCTATCAGGGAATACTACAAAGAGTCACTCCAAATTCCAAATGCCAAAACCTATCAACATAAATCTTTGAGTCTCAGAGCCTTCTCTACAGCAGGTCCAGTTCTGTGGAACTCTATACCACCTGATCTAAGACAAGAGCCATGCGCTCTAACATTTAGGAAAAGACTAAAAACTTGGCTTTTCAAAAAAGCATTTCCAAGCCTTGAATAAAACGCACTCAGCAACACAAACTCCTATGTAACCTCTGGATCCAAATAAGAATCCACCTATCACAATCTTATCACTATTACGTTTTGAGTTTTATCATATCATCACCATGCACTACTGTGTCATATTTATTCTCTTGTTTATTTATATTACCGCTCATACTTATGTACCGTCACATTCATTCAAATAGGCTTATTTACTTACTCTGCTACACTATCACTTTAATTGCATTAAATGTAAATATTGCATTGTTTAACCTTTCCCCTCTTCCAGTTCCAAGTTAATTTTCCCTGTTTTATTGTAACTTTCACACCTTTTAATTGATTCTCTGTATTTAAAGTTCAAATTTTTATTGGAAATATTTATTACGTTACGCTATACTTTGCACACATTGTTATTTGTAAACCGGGTTGATGTGATCCCTATCATGAAACTCGGTATAATAAAAATAATAAATAAATAAATAAATAAATAAAATATAGATAAATAGCTACAAAAATAATGTGTGGCAAAAGATAAACTGATCAATAACAGTCAACAAAGAAACTTTTTATTTTATTGCTGTGACATCGCGTTTAAAGTGTTTCCCGGACTTGTTCCATTGAATCTACAATAAGAGACCTACCCGATCTGGTTCAATCTATAACTGTCCAGTTGTTCAATTCAATAACAACTTTTGATCTGGCGATGTTTCCAGCACTTTCATTCCTTAGCTTAGTACACTTGTTTGAGATGTGAAGATCCTTCTTGGATTCCGAGTCCGTCAAGGTGATCCTCTCAATTGGCGCCACGGCTGGTTTGCTTCCGTGGCCCCATAAAATTGTTCTTCCTCTATTAAACCTTATCCCGTGCTGCACACTACCTTGAGAAACAATTGTGCATCATTTTCTTCAGTTCATAATACAAATTTGTGGATATTATGGTCCCCCTGACGCAGCCCTAATGCGAAACGCGGCTGTGCCGGGACCCTTCATTTACATAATATCATTTACTGTGGAGTTTAATATTATGCACAACTGATGTGTGCATATGCAAAATAAAAAGTTTCTTTGTTGACTGTTATTGATCAGTTTATCTTTTGCCACACATTATTTTTGTTGCTATGGATATATCTCTTACATCTTCCTCGGTGAAGACCGATGCAAAGATTTAATTTAGTCTCTCTGATATGGTTTTGACATCCTTAAGTGCCTCTTTTACCTCTTGATCATCTAATGGTCCAACTGACTTCCTCACAGACTTTTTACTTGAAATGTACCTGAAAAAGATTTTATTATAAGTTTGTGCTTCCACAGCAAGCTTCTTTTCAAATTTTCTCTTTGCCTTCCTTATCAGTGCATTGCATCTAATTTACCAGTGCTTATGCTATTTCCTGTTTTCTTCATTTGGATCCCTTTTCCATTTCTTGAAAAATGTTATTTTAGCTATTATAGCCTCTCTCACCAACGGATCTCAGAGAGGTTCTGATGGATTCACTAAAGGACTTGTTCAATAGGGCTTTGCAGATAAGAATGCTTCTGCAGGACTGGATAAGGATGAATGTTGTTCCTTTTATAAAAGTGATAATAAAGAGGTTGAAAATTACAAGTCAATTTGTCTCTGTTAGTATGAAAATTAAGGAAGACTATTCTGAAGCAAGGTCATTTTGAATCCAGTATGTTGCAGAATCCGAGGTAGCATGATTTTTATGAGAGGGAGATCATGTCAGATGAATCTGCTCTATTTCTTTGATTTTGTGATAAGAAAATTGGATTGGTGGCCATTTGCTGAATGTAGTGCATATCGATTTCAGTAGAGCTTTTGATACTGTCCCAAATAAGAAGCTCAAAAATATACTGGGTGGGACTTATGATGACAGACGGGATTAGAAACTGATTGATGAATAGACACCTGGGTTTGTCTGGTAGGCTGTGATGATGGAATTAATTAACAACAGGCTCTGTCTGGCAGGCTGCTAGTACAGTGATAACTAAAAGATCATATTTAGCCGGATAAATGTATCCTCCTAACTTAGCCTATGTATTCAATGGCATGGCTGTGTTGCTGAATATATCTGGATATCCTAAAGCTAGCCAGATAAGGTTATCCGGCTAACTTTAGGACAGGTCTACATGGCAACCATATTTATCCTGATAACTTATCTGGCTAACTCAACGCCTCCCTGTTACATCCATTCACCTCCCATCACTTAGCCAGTTAAAAACTCAGCAGGATAAGTATTTATCTAGCTAACTGGCAGCTCATCGCAGCCAAATATTTAAAATGCACCACATAACCAGATAACTGGAACTTTTCAGGCTAAGTATCAGCCTCTAGAAGTCCTTGTAGAAATGAAGGCACTCATAATGCTTGGACAGGCTGGAGGCTACGTGCTCCTCCTGTTGATCAGATCTGTGCAGTGGGTGTGATGGAAAGGCCATGGGAATCAGCCACACTCATGGGAACCCATGTTTGAAAATGATTTGTGAGTGCTGAACTCAACACAAATTACAGTGCACCCAGCAAAAAAAAAAAAAAAAAAGAAATAGAACACAGTGGGTTGTGATTGTGACTGAAAAGCCTGTATTTCAATGTCCAGAGAGCAGCAGGTAATATGGATATGAGAAAGACTCATGTGGCCAAAGCAAAAGCTAGGAAAGACTCAAAGTCCCATCAATCATTCTTCTCCCCAACCAGTCTCCTCCATCTGCGCCACTGCTCCCCCTCCTCCAACAACCCATTCACCCCAGAGCCTCTTCCTCCACCCTCATGTGTCACCACCACTCTCTCAACACCCTTTTCTCTCATTCTCCTAATCTCTTTATCCTCTGCCTATCTTTCTTTTCCTCATTTTGCTCCCCCTTCCTTACACCCTCTGCACTCTCAATTCTCCCCCTCCTGCATGGGCATACTTTGAATTTTATATTTGGGAGGGAGGAGCTTCACTCCCTAACATCCCCTTAGCCCGCTCTGCCTCCCCATTTCCCACTGACCTCTCCTTCTCTGTTCCTCTCCTAGTTCTTCTATTCACTCTCCAGCAGTTTCCTTCTTTCCCCTCCTTAGCCATGCTTGGTGAATTCCCACCCCTCCTCAGTATGTTAGGCTTCTCTTCGTTCGGCAGGATCAGCTGAGCTTTCAGTCTGTATTGACCCATCCTCCACAGGCTTGGATCACTTCGCTAGTCTGCACTTCCTGAGCCCAGGCACTTTTTTTTCCTGGAACTGCTCCTGCTTCCCCGACCCTCTCTAGCACTTCTCCCGGCACTCAGCTTCCAGCCCAGAGGCAGGCCCCTGCCTGCAGAGTCCATGTAAGACACAACTCCACCACCCGCATATCACGAGCCCTTGCAGCTCAGCAGTCAGCATTTCCCCAGCTCCAGGGTCACATTCGCTTGAGGTGCTTCCTGTCCTCGGTGATTATAGATGTTTTCTGTGGGATATATTAGGGAAATGTTTTATTTCTTTTTGTGAACAAAGGAAACAAGGTTCACCTCAATTCTCCCTCAGTTCAAGTCCTGACTGCAGCCATTCAGTTGTGCTTGGCGGGCAGTGGATTAGACCCGTGACTGGCCACACTCACCAGGACACATACCACTCCTGCCGTGGTAGCAGGCATCGTCATCGCTCCTCCACCGGTGCTTTCTCTTAGGCATGTGTGCGCGTAGCATATCCAATAGTAGACCCTGCGGTGAGAAACCTGAGCGTTGGCGCTCCCCAATGATGTCATGTGGCTGGGTATTTAAATCCAACCGTGACTTTAGCCATTTGGCTCAGCAATGGGTCTTCCTGCTCCTGCAATATGTGTTGCACCAGCATTCCTGTTACCTACATTCCAGCCTTGCCTCATGCAGCCTTGCCCTGCCCAGCCTGCCTCATCCAGCATTGCCCTTCTCTGCCTGATCCTACCTTGTCATCCTTTGCCTCCACTCTTGTCCTGATCTTCTGGTATTGAACTTGGCCTCGGACCTTGACTATCCTCTTCTTTGCTGCCTGGACCTGACCTTAGCTTTGGACTATGACCTTGCCCTGTCTTCTGCCTACTTTGACCTTTGGCCTGTCTCTGGTATTCCTTGTGTGCCACTTGCCCTGACCCCAGCATGTTCCTGGTCTCTCATGTGCCTGATCGCCCTCGGGACCCACCTAAGTCCTACCAAGCCACCAGAACCCAAGGGCTCAACCTGCGGGACAGGTGGCTGGTATAGGCGAAGCTCCACATTCGCCAGCTGTCAGCACTAAGGGCTCACACTCACAACCTTATCACACACTCTCAATACTGGAGCCGTCAATTTTTAAGAAAGGGATTTTGAGCCTAAGATATTACATCCCACCACAACCTTTTCACCTTCCCCATCCTTCCAGTAAAATATTTTATTACCCTGCTGACTGTAGGGCTGGAAGAAAAGGGCAGAAACCATCTGTCCCCCACTTCTTCACCTTGCCCAGTTAGCACAGAAATCTTCATCAAACTTTGAATAAACAATTTTCCAATCTTAGTGTCTGTGGTTTGACTATATCCTCTGTCTCTGCTTGTTCTTGGCTTTCTTGTAGTTTCTGCTTCATTCTTTTTTCTTTTAAAGCTTATATTCTGGTCTTCCTCTCATCATTTCTTTTTCCTCCATATGTTTATCTTTTTCCCTTCTTTCAGCTACTTTCCTCTTCTCACAGCCCATGTCCCCTCCCAGCCATCTCTGCTACTCTCCCAGCCCGCATCTACTTCTCTCCCACTGCTCCTTTTCTATTCCCCCTTCCCATTACAGTTCCTTGCCTCTGCCTCTCCCAGCCAGAATTCCGTCTATCAGTTCCTCTCCCACATCTTCACAGCAGTATTCTCTCTCCCAGCCATGTATCCTCTTTTAAGCCATTTTCCAAGCAGTTCTCTCAGCCCCTCTCTCACCCTCCTTATATCTCCTCTGTCCCTCTCTCAATCAATTGGTCAGCAGCCATCCCTTCCTTCACTGCACTTCAGAAAGCCTGTCTATCCTACATTGCTGCTGCTCTCTGGTCCCTCTGCAGCCCATTTGTCAGATATTCTTCAGCCAGCCAATAGGCTGCAGGGAGTGGCACGAGTAGTATCAGAGGAGACACAGGAACCTTCTGCCTGCACTTTCCTGCAGCCCATTGGTCAAACATTCTACAACCAGTCAATAGTCTGTAGGGGAGGTGAGAGCAGCCATAGAGCTGGTCTAACTTAGCCGGATATAACTTATCCGGGGCTAAGTAGCGGCTTGTATGCAAAGTTTAATATTTAAAAGAATGATGTCCAGTTAAGTGTTTTTATAAGATTGTTATGATAAGCGTGGTAAGGGTCATATTGATTGTTTAATATGAGAAATTATGGATTACTGGATAAGAATGTGTATCAACTTTCTCTCTTCTGTTTCTCCCCCATCTTACCATAGCTGTGCCACTGAATATCCCTTGTAACTTAGCCAGATAAGTCATATCTGGCTAAGTGTTTATCACTGAAAACCAGAATTTAAATCTTAGAAAGATGTTTTTCTTGGTTACATTTTTATAACTGCAGTAATGTGCATATGTAACCCATGGGACACCAGGAACCACACCTCAAAGACAAAAAGTTAGGTATCACAGTCCTCTCCTGATGTTAATTTTCTGAGTGTCCAGAATTCCCTGATGAAAGGGAGACTACTCTTCTAGTCCCTGAGTGTTAGTTCTTAATCTTTAAAGTCCATTGTAAACAGCACTAATAATCATGCTGAAAGCTGATGTGATTTCCAACTTAAGGGGCAGATTTTAAATACTTGCGCGAGCGCGTACTTTTGTTCGCGCAGCAGGCGTGAACAAACGTACGCTGGATTTTATAAGATACGTGCATAGCCGCGCGTATCTTATAAAATCTGGGGTCGGCGCGTGCAAGGGGGTGCACATTTGTGCAACCTGCGCGCGCCGAGCCCAGCACACGCTGCCTGTTCCCTCAGAAGCCGCTCCGATTTCGGAGCAGCCTCGGAGGGAACTTTCCTTCGCCCTCCCTTCCCCTACCTAACCCACCCCCCCGGCCCTATCTAAACCCCCCCTTACCTTTGTCGGCAAAGTTACGCCTGCGTTGGCCGGCTGCCCTGCTCCGTGGTCCGGTCCCGGGGGCTGTTCCGGAGGCTGCGGCCACGCCCCCGGAACGCCCCCGGGCTGAAACCACGCCCACATCGCTGCCCCCGAAATGCCGTGCCCCGCCCCCTAAACGCCGCGTCATCCCGCCACGCCCACGACACGCCCCCGACAGGAAGCCCCGGGACTTACGCGCGTCCCGGGGCTCTGCGCGTGCCGGTGGCCTATGCAAAATAGGCACGCCGGCGCACACAGGGGTTTTAAAATCCGCCCCTAAGCTTCTAGTGATTAAGAATGGGAATAAGAAGCTTCTTTACGGCTCTTGGTATTTACAGAATTTTTTTCATACTTTAGATCATCAATAAATATGTGATCTTTTACATCCATTAAGTTTAATCTTATGTTAAAGCTAATATCAATTAATGATTCTTATTCTATCTCCATAGTAAGGATTTAAGTAGTTTTAAACTTCCTCCCAATATCTGATGGATAAGATAGTCTCTCAATTTTTAGGTGTTAAGTTAAAGTCCCTAATTAAGCATACCTTGAGTCCAGTTACTCTAGATTCTCCTCTTCTTTTCAGTTCATACTTGCAATATAGCTTTATGTTCCTCTCTTCCTTTGCTTATCTCATTGACATGGGTCATCTGAGTGCTGCCACTGACTCCTCCCCGGGAATGAATGAGAATTCATTTCTCCATAAGGACACTGATGATCCCAAGGTTCTCTCTCTGTGAAAGACACCACTTCTTCAAGAAGTTACAAAAAGCTGAGCCCCTGGGTAAAAAAAAAACCAAAAAACAGATTCTCAATAAAATAGGGACACCAAAACAAGAGGCAGAAAGGGTAGGAAAAAACCTCCTTCTCCCCCCCCCAAAAAAAAAAAAAAGGTTTCCAACAACCTTGGCCAAATATAGGGAAAGGCACCCTGCCTTTTTCACATAATCCAGGTCTCAATCATAGAGACTCCAGGGTTCTTCCCTAGGAAAACAAATGAAAAGGGGAGCATCAGAGAGACATGCTGCCTCTAGAAGAGTCAACTCAAGAATCTACAACTTGAGATGGTGGCAGGGATTTATATAGGCTGGGAGTTCACATGGAAGAGCTACAACCCACATTGTCTATGCTATACTGTTCTTCCTGTAAAAATGAACTGCTCCTCTTAGTAGGAATCCACTGGATTATCTACGCATAAATGCACAAACCTGGCATATCATACCGCATTTCAGCTATTCCATAGCAGCCAAGTAGCCTTGACAGGATATCTCAAGCCTGAGTTATAGTCCTTTTGCTATTATTTTATCTGACTGTAATAATTACAGCACTATGCACTTTCTGTTTATAGAATTGTTACCTTTTTTTTTTTTTTTTTTTTTTAAATCATGCCATAATTAGCTTTTTCTTAATCCTGACTCTCTACCTTCTGATCAAGTCAATTGAATGTTCTTGTGGAATCTTTCCATTAGAAGGTAAAGTAGGCAGGCATATTGTTTTCAGCAAGTATTCAATATTTTTATGTTATTAAAATATACTATTTAAGACCATAACACATACATAGTAATCATCAGAGTTTGATTTGACTGAAATAGCTTTCTCCACACTTTGAACTGCTGTAATTGAAAAGTATTTCAGTCACTGGTGACATATAGCACTGTAATAGCACAAAACACCTGCTGATAAAGGCAAAAATAGCCATGTTCTAAAATGTAATGGAATAATATTACTCTTACTAGCAAATGTCAGGAATCATTCATTCTCACCACAGAGGCTTCTACTAGGCACCCTTTCCCATCTAAGGGCATCTGTGATCACAGCATCCAGAATTCAGCACAAAATAAGTATTTTTTTTTTAATTATGAAGATTGGTAATACATTCATTACTGCTTTAGATACAGAATCAAGCTGGCTTTTACTAATTTACAAATTTAAGCAAAAAGAGCATTTAATTGGTCCTGTATATCAAAACTAATAGGCAAAAGGCACCACCTATAAATGATTTATCTTGGCTCTGTCAGTACCAAACAATCCAAAGGATATAACAATCAATATGTATATGAGTAAAGGAAGCAAGCGGAGACAACCGTTTTTTAGGCCGTGGCCGAGGATATCGACGTTCACCCCACTCGCGAGGGGTCAGTTAGCAGGACGATCCACAATACAACAGCAGACAGACTCACTCTCAGTCCCATCACAATCCCTGATTTGTAATTTGTCCTCTATTAGACTTACCTCTACACAAATCCAAGTTTTGGAAAAAGGATTAACTTTTATACCTTCTCCAAAAGCTGACTTGTTGAAATTGGAAGTGGTGCTTTTTAAGTTTGTCCGCACATTATACATCAAGCATTTTTTTGCCAATCAACAAAGTGGTCCTGAAATATCTATATTAAGAAATAAATCTGCATGGATTCCCCCTGGTCCACCGGATCCCATTATTTCTACTTTTCATCAAAGAATCATACATGACCTACGTGATGGTTTTTCCAATAAATGTTCTTTTTCTAATATGACTAGACAAGAATTTTCAGCTTTGAAATCACTTCGAGATAATGAGAATCTGATTGTTAAACCAGCAGACAAGGGAGGAAAGATAGTACTCCTAGATCGAATTCACTATCAAACAGAGGTTTACAGGTTACTTAATAATCAGACTTTTTTTCGTCTACTACACTATATATGGCACATTTTGAAAATCAGTGGATTTATTTTATTTTATTATTTATTTAATTTCTTTTCCTATACCGATGCTCAAGACTAGGTCTTATCGTACCGGTTTACAATGTAACTGAGGGGAAACCAATTAACATCAAGGTAGAAAGTAAAGTTACATTAAACAGGGAGCATAAAACCTGGGCAATGGAAGACAGTACAGAGTTTAAACTAAGAAACAATTAGAGAGAGAAAAATATATAAATCAACAAAAACTGTAAGATACAAAAACATAGGTTTATCCTAGGCAGTTATTAGCCTGGTATGTCCAGAGGGAGAAGGAAAGGGTGAGGTTGGGTGGGGGGAAGGGATTGGGGAGGGGTGGGGGAGTGAGAGTCAGTGATGGTTGAGGAGATACTTCAGCGGTAGGCTTCTGCGAAAAGCCAGGTTTTCAATTTCTTTCTGAAAGTTGAATGGCATTGTTCTTGGCGTAAGTCTTGTGGAAGTGAATTCCAATGTAGTGGACCTGCTGTTGAAAGAGCTCGCTTGTGAATAGTGTTGTGGACCGATGATTTGTTGGGGGGGGCCTTGAGCGAACCTTTGTAGGCGGTTCTGATCGGTCTTGCGGAAGTATGTAATTCAAGTGGGAAGGTGAGTTGGAGAGTGGATTGCTGGTAGACTGATTTGTGGATGATGGTGAGAGCCTTGAAAAGTATTCTATATTGGATGGGCAGCCAGTGTAGAATTTTTAGTATTGGTGTGATATGGTCCTTGCGACGAGTGTTTGTAAGGATCCTGGCCGCTGCGTTTTGCAGCATCTGAAGAGGTTTGGTGGACGAAGCGGGCAGACCAAGTAATAGAGCATTGCAATAGTCGATCTTTGAAAACAGTATGGTTTGAAGCACCGAACGGAAATCCTTGAAGTGTAAGAGCGGTCTAAGTTGCTTCAGGACCTGTAGCTTGAAGAAGCATTCTTTGGTTGTGGCGTTAATGAATTTTTTGAAATTCATTCTAGAGTCAAGGGTGGCCCCAAGATCTCTGACCTGGTTTGCTAATGGGATGCTAGCATTATTTGCAAGGGGGTTGTTGTCACAAGGGGAGATAACCAGTAGTTCCGTTTTGGAAGTATTTAGGACCAAATTGAGACTCGAGAGCAGAAGGTTGATGGCGTGTAAGCAGTTGTTCCAGAAATTTAGAGTAGAGATGGGGTCTGAGATGGGGATTATGATTTGTACATCGTCCGCGTATATAAAGTGGGTGAGATTGAGACTATTGAGTAGCTGGCATAAAGGGAGTAGATATATATTGAACAGGGTAGGGGAAAGAGACGAACCCTGAGGTACACCTTGGTTTGATGGAATGGAGTGAGATTCTTTGTCATTTATTTTGACTTTGTAGTGTCTGTTGTTCAGAAAGGATGTGAACCAGAGCAGTGCAGAGCCGGATATGCCTATTTCCATTAAGCGGTTAAGGAGGATATTGTGGTTTACCGTGTCGAACGCGGCAGAGATGTCGAGAAGGGCTAGCAGGTAAGATTGTCCCTTGTCAAGGCCCATCAGGATGTTGTCCGTTAGAGAAAGAAGGAGGGATTCTGTGTTTAGGCGTTTCCTGAATCCGAATTGAGAGGGGTAGAGAATATTGTGGGAGTCCAGGTAGTCTGTGAGTCGGATGTTGACAAGCTTTTCCATTAGCTTGGCTATAAAAGGTAGGTTTGCAATGGGGCGGAAGTTTGCAGGGTCGGCTGGGTCCAGGTTGGGTTTTTTAAGTAAGGGTTTAAGTGAAGCAATTTTTAAGGAGTCCGGAACCGATCCTTGATTGAGGGAGCAATTTATGATGTCTGCCAGCGGTTTAGCAATGGTGTTAGGGATGGTGAGAAGTAGTTTGGTCGGTATTTGGTCCAGAGGATGAGTGGATTTATAAGAATAATCCTTTTTCGCACAAAATTGACATGTGGAAACGATACATCAATGTCATTTTTCTTTTGTGGTCAGATACTATTGAAACCTTTTCTCAATTTTTGGATTGGTTAAATGGATGTAATGCTCATTTGCATTTTACGGCTGATATTCAGATGGAAAGAATCAATTTTTTAGATATTACCATTATTAAGACTTCTGGAAAATTCATCACTACATTGTACCGAAAACCGGTTTCTAGTAACACTTTTTTACATTTTTCAAGTGCCCACCTTCGAACTTTAAAAGAAAATTTGCCTGTCAGCCAATTTTTTCGAATACGACGCTTATGTACTACTGAAACTGACTTCAAACTTCAAGCACATTCCTTAAGTGCCAGATTTCAGGCTAGAGGCTATCCTTTACGCTGCATAAAAAGAGCTTACACTAGAGCAAAATTTTCCCACATAGAGTGGTTATTTCTATCTAAATAGCACTGGCTATTTTCTAAGTCAACTTGATGAATAGCAGGTAATGGACATCTCCTCCAAGAACTTATCCAATCCTTTTTTAAACACAGCTATACTAACTGCACTAACCACATCCTCTGGCAACAAATTCCAGAGTTTAATTGTGCGTTGAGTGAAAAAGAACTTTCTCCGATTAGTTTTAAATGTGTCACATGCTAACTTCATGGAGTGCCCCCTAGTCTTTCTATTATCTGAAAGAGTAAATAACTGATTCACATCTACCCATTCTAGACCTCTCATGATTTTAAACACCTGTATCATATCCCCCCTCAGCCATCTCTTCTCCAAGCTGAAAAGTCCTAACCTCTTTAGTCTTTCCTCATAGGGGAGCTGTTCCATTCCCCTCCATGTCAGCCTAAAAGACTTTATAATCAATGACTTTATAATTGATCAAAGCACACTATTTCAAACATTGTAATTAATCTGTTATAGTTACTGAGTTACCTATCCACTACAGCTTCTTCTTCTCCCAAGTTCCATTACCCTTGTTTTATTGTAACTTTTGCCTCTTCTTCTAAGTTATGGTTAATGTTAAAAAATCCCTTTGTTCCGTGTAAACCGATTTGATATGATTTGCATCATGAATATCGGTATATAAAAATACTAAACAAATAAATAAATAAATCAGACGATCAAGATGACACTCTTACCTGCGTACTTCCTTTCTCTTCCATGATATACAAATTGAAAAATATCATCTGTAATAACTGGCAGATTCTTCAGCTTCATCCAGAATTTCAACAAGTTCCACGGTTCACTAACACTTGTGGGACAAACTAGCAAGATCAGTTAGTCCATTCAGACTCTACTATACAACAGTGTATCATCCCTACAGGGTCACATAAAGCATGTGACTCCTTCGGTATGTAACATAATGACTGATACATCTGTCATTTTTTTCTCAAGACTTAACTTTACCCTCCCGCTAAAGCATCAGACGGATTGCACATCTGCTGGAGTTATTTACCTCATACAATATCCCTGTAATCTCTGGTACATGGGGAAGACGCCCTCTCAAAACCAGGATGATAGAACACAGGTCTTGTCTGAACAAAGCACGAATTACAGAGCCTTTGGTATCTCATTGCCTGGAACACTCTCATGATTTTGATTCATTAAAAGTATGTGTCCTGGAACAGCTCTTTCCATCCTGGCATGGTGGAGATTTCAACACAGCCCTGTTACAAGAGGAACAACGTTGGATCCATTTGCTGAATACCATGCATCCCACTGGCCTTAATGCTGCTCTAGAATTACAAGTTTTTCTGTGACAATTGCCTTGGAGCCAACACATCTGTTTACATGGTTGCCATGACAACGAAACTTCATGATGCCATCACGTTCAACTATACGCGGGCTATTTAATTTTCACAACCTTTTCAAAGCGGTCTCTGTCCCGCTTCTACGAAGAATCATTGTGAGACTTGGCGTCCGTAAGAAGGAGGTTGGCTCTTCTACTTCACTAAGCTAAGTGTTATGATATAATTTTGAATTCATGTATGATTTTGGTTTTCTATTATATTGACAGATTGTTTGTTCCCAAGGTTATTTGCCCCTGATGAAGCTACAATAGCTGTAGCGAAACACCAGCCGCTGTCGGGTCTAGAGACAGACATTTTATAGTTGGGACAGATGAATCACCTGCTTCATCATGTTTTATATTTTCACAGGCTTTTGAGCTGTTCCAGACGGACTATAAACATATTTCTACATCGTTCCTTTCTCAATACCTTTACAGGCTTACAAGCCGTTAAGAGCCACAGATGATTAACAGACCGGACTGTTCAATTTTTTATGGTTGAACACATTGCCAGGCTTGCTGATGAGGCATCTTATAAACAAAATAGTATATTTACTAGAGATGTGAATCGGAACCAGAATCGGGTCGGATTTCAGTTCCGATTCACATCTCTATAGATGTGAATCGGAACCAGAATCGGGTCGGATTTCAGTTCCGATTCACATCTCTAATATTTACTCATATACATATTGATTGTTATATCCTTTGCATTGTTTGGTACTGACAGAGCCAAGATAAATCATTTATAGGTGGTGCCTTTTGCCTATTATTTTAAGTAATTTACAACATGTCTGAAAAGTGTTTATGCCATGGTTCAGTCCGTTTGTCTCTTTGTTTGTCTGTACAGATGCACAATAACTTTCATTAAAATGGATCAATTAGCTTCAAAGTTCTTGTGAAGGCCTACCATGGTCCTGTAATTTACCTTGTTGAAACTGACCAGAACTTGATCAGTAGCCACAGGCCCCTTTTATCTACTTGCAAAAGGGGTAGCTGTCCTGGGTCCTGCAAGTGGGGAGCTCATTGCATGAGCGTACAGGGCTCTACCCCAATAACTCTGATAGTCAGTACTCCAAATCTCAGGCAGCAGAGAACAGCTCTCTGATTCTTATGCCAGCCCCTTTTCTTCCCTTCCAGGCCACATACAGAGAATAAGTGTGGGTGAGCCTGAAGCAGACACACCGAGTAAAGTAAAGAGCCCAATCCCTTTCCTCCTCTTTTTACCCCTTTCCCTCCTGTCTGTAGGACCAGAAGTGGAGAGGGTGAGCCTAGAATAGGCAGCAGAGTGAAAACATATTCAGTTTTTGTCTGCATATTTCAATTTCTATTTTGTGGTCGGAAAATGTCATAATGCCTCTGTATCACTCCAAGGTGAGACCGCACCTTGAGTACTGTGTACAATTCTGGTCGCATCACAAAAAAAGATATAGTTGCAGTGGAGAACGTAAAGAGAAGGGCGACCAAAATGATAAAGGGGATGGAACAGCTCCCCTATGAGGAAAGGTTGAAGAGGTTAGGGCTGTTCAACTTGGAGGAGAGACAGCTAAGGGGGGATATGATAGAGGTCTTTAAAATCATGAGAGGTCTAGAACAGGTAGATGTGAATTGGATATTTATACTTTTGGATAATAGAAGGACTAAGGGGCACTCCATGAAGTTAGGAAATAGCACATTTAAAACTAACCGTAAAATTATTTTTCACTCAACACACAATTAAGCTCTGGAATTTGTTGCCAGAGGATATGGTTAGTGCAGTTAGTGTAGCTGGGTTTAAAAAAGGTTTGGATAAGTTCTTGGAGAAGTCCATTAACTGCTATTAATCAAGTTGACTGAGGGCCAGATTTTCAAAGACCTACGTGCGTAAATCCAGGAGGATTTATGCACGTAAGGGGGTTACGTGCACTAGGCCTATTTTCAAAAGGTCCGGCAGTGCGCGTAAAGCCCCAAGATGCGTGTAAGTCCCAGGGCTTGAAAAAAGGGGCGGGTGGTCTGGGGGCGGGGTCAGCGTCTCCTGGCACAGCGGCCATTTGCCGCTGTGTCAGAGATCGTGTGCCAACAATCGGTCGGCACATGCAACTTACGCCTGCCTGGAGGCAGGCACAAAAGGTAAAATAAAGATCGGGGGCGGTTAGAGTAGGGCTAGGGGGAGGAAAGGTTAGGGGAAGGTGTGGGAAGGTCAGGCTACGGGGAAGGGAATGGAGGAAGCCAGTGCGGCTTGGTGTGCACAATTGTGCACCCCCTTGCGCACGCTGACCCTGGATTTTATAACATGCGCGTGCCTGCGCATGCATGTTATAAAATCAGGCGTATGTATGCGTAGCGCGCACACATATAGGCCACGCGCACCTCTTTTAAAATCTACTCCTTAGGGAACAGCCACTGCTATTACTGGCATCAGTAGCATGGGATATATTTAGTGTTTGGGTACTTGCCAGGTACTTGTGGCCTAGTTTAGCCATTGTTGGAGACAGGATGCTGGGCTTGATGGATCCTTGGTCTGACCCAGTATGGCAATTTCTTATGTTCTTGTATTTGGTGAGGGTCTGTGTACTGCAAGTGTGATTGAAGTGATGTGTTCTGCTAGCATGTAATTTCTGTCCAGGGTCATGTAGTAGTCCAGCTTGTTTTCCCAATAGGTGTTCTAGGGCTGAATGGAATATTTACAGTGTTGCCTTTTCATATAAGAATTATTGCTATTTGAGTTCTAGGAGCTGGCGCTGTTTTGGATGGCAGGTTTGCTATCCAGACTCTGCGGGGCAGATTTTCAAAGACCTACGCGCGTAAATCCAGGAGGATTTACGCGCGTAGGGGGGTTACGTGCGCCGGGCCTATTTTCAAAAGGCCCAGCGGCACGCGTAAAGCCCCGGGACGCATGGAAATCCTGGGGCTTGAAAAAAGGGGTAGGGTGTGGGCGGTCCAGGGTGGTCCGGGGGCGGGGTCAGCGGCTCCTGGCACAGTGGCCATTTGCCGCTGTGTCAGAGATCATGTGCCGGCAATCGACCGGCGCACGCAACTTGCGCCTACCTAGAGGCAGGCGCAAAAGGTAAAATAAAGATCGGGGGGGTTAGAGTAGGGCTAGGGAGAGGAAAGGTTAGGGGAAGGGGTGGGAAGGTCAGGCTAGGGGGAAGGGAACGGAGGAAGCTAGCGTGGCTCGGCACACGCAGCGTGCACAATTGTGCAACACGTTGCGCGTGCCGACCCTGGATTTTATAACATGCACGCTCATGTTATAAAATCAGGCGTACATGTGCGCGCGCTGGGTAGCACGTGCATATATAGGCTGCGTGTGCTCCTTTTAAATTCACAAACTATCTAGTAATAGAGGAATTATGTGTCATTGTTACTGAAGTGACAACAGAATTTGAATTGTTTTTTGTAAAGTGAGTAGTAATTTAGAGAAGCATCCTTGTTTAGTCCATCCAGCTAGGCCAGCCAGCCACTTCAGATAATATCTTCAACCAATACATTATGAACTTCTTTTAATTTATAAATGTATTTTTCTCAATTTTTTTAGTCTACCCCCCCAAAAAAAAATCACAGATGACACATTTATCAAATACTGTGACATAATTTCTGAAACATGCCTATATTATGTACAAAGTTTAATATTTAAAAGTATTGTAACTTTTAGTGGGTGTTTTAAGTCACAAGGGCACACAATATTATTTATATATGTTGGGGCTACTTCAGCTAACCAATACATTCCCATGCTGACTCTTAATCCCTGGGGGGAATCCTTTTTATGGGGGAAAGCTCTCGCTTATGGCCCAGACGATGAAAGAAGGTCACCAGTATGTGTGCAATATTTTAATTCCTTCTCATGAGGTGAGAGGCTGTAGCAATAATTAGACAGGACCAGGACTGGGTGCTAAAATAAAGTTTACTGATTCATAAGGTTAAATTAAAGTCCATTTGTCCAAATTGATGAGTGTACATCTGACTGTAGTTGCAGGGTTCTTTTAGTGATAGTAGGTGCCCTTATTAAAGACCTCTGGCTAAAGCCCATGGTGATTTTAAATATGCACTCTCCCAGTGGCTGTGCTGGATCTGGTCTGCAGAGCTTGGTTTTCTAGACCAGTGCTTCCCAACCTGTTAATGTCCAAGGCACACCTATATCAACAAAAATGTGTGCACACCAACCTCCACAGAGCAGGAATTGCTGACATGGAAAGGACATCTATGGCTCCAGGGTAGCATTCTCTGAAATGTTCCCTGTTCCACACGCAGGTCACCAGAGGCAGGCAGAGCTCCGGAGTCTCAATGCGTGGATGAGACGATGGTGCAAGGAAGAGGGATTCAGTTTTGTTAGGAACTGGGGAACCTTTTGGGGAAGGGGGAGTCTCTTCCGAAGGGATGGGCTCCACCTTAACCAGGGTGGAACCAGACTGCTGGCGCTAACCTTTAAAAAGGAGATAGAGCAGCTTTTAAACTAGAACAAAGGGGAAAGCCGACAGTCGCTCAGCAGCGCATGGTTCGGAGAGATGTATCTTTAAAGGATACTAATGATGCATTAGAATTAGGGCATCCCGACAGTGAGGTTCCAATAATCAGAAAAGTAGTCCAAGTGCCTGTAACTAAAAACTCACCTGAGCTAAAAAATTCTAACTTATCCCTATCAATTAAAAAGCAGAATAAAAATACAAACAAAAAACAAACTTTGAAATGTTTGTATGCTAATGCCAGAAGTCTAAGAAGTAAGATGGGAGAATTAGAATGTATAGCAGTAAATGATGACATAGACTTAATTGGCATCTCAGAGACATGGTGGAAAGAGGATAACCAATGGGACAGTGCTATACCGGGGTACAAATTATATCGCAATGACAGAGAGGAGCAGTCGGGAGGAGGTGTGGCGCTTTATGTCCGGGATGGCATAGAGTCCAACAGGATAAACATTCTGCATGAGACTAAATACAAAATTGAATCTTTATGGGTAGAAATCCCTTGTGTATCAGGGAAGACTACAGTGATAGGGGTATACTACCGTCCACCTGGTCAAGATGGTGAGATGGACAGTGAAATGCTAAGAGAAATTAGGGAAGCTAACCAAATTGGTAGTGCAGTAATAATGGGAGACTTCAATTACCCCAATATAGACTGGGTAAATGTATCATCGGGTCACGCTAGAGAGATAACGTTCCTGGATGGAATAAATGATAGCTTTATGGAGCAATTGGTTCAGGAACCGACGAGAGAGGGAGCAATTTTAGATCTAATTCTCAGTGGAGCACAGGACTTGGTGAGAGAGGTAACGGTGGTGGGGCCGCTTGGCAATAGTGATCATAATATGATCAAATTTGATTTAATGACTGGAAAAGGAACAGTGTGCAAATCCAAGGCTCTCGTGCTAAACTTTCAAAAGGGAAACTTTGATAAAATGAGAAAAATTGTTAGAAAAAAACTGAAAGGAGCAGCTACAAAAGTAAAAAATGTCCAAGAGGCGTGGTCATTGTTAAAAAATACCATTCTAGAAGCACAGTCCAGATGTATTCCACACATTAAGAAAGGTGGAAAGAAGGCAAAACGATTACCGGCATGGTTAAAAGGGGAGGTGAAAGAAGCTATTTTAGCCAAAAGATCTTCATTCAAAAATTGGAAGAAGGATCCAACAGAAGAAAATAGGATAAAGCATAAACATTGGCAAGTTAAATGTAAGACATTGATAAGACAGACTAAGAGAGAATTTGAAAAGAAGTTGGCTGTAGAGGCAAAAACTCACAGTAAAAACTTTTTTAAATATATCCGAAGCAGAAAGCCTGTAAGGGAGTCAGTTGGACCGTTAGATGATCGAGGGGTTAAAGGGGCACTTAGAGAAGATAAGGCCATCGCGGAAAGATTAAATGATTTCTTTGCTTCGGTGTTTACTGAAGAGGATGTTGGGGAGGTACCCGTAATGGAGAAGGTTTTCATGGGTAATGATTCAGATGGACTGAATCAAATCACGGTGAACCTAGAAGATGTGCTAGGCCTGATTGACAAACTGAAGAGTAGTAAATCACCTGGACCGGATGGTATACACCCCAGAGTTCTGAAGGAACTAAAAAATGAAATTTCAGACCTATTAGTAAAAATTTGTAACTTATCATTAAAATCATCCATTGTACCTGAAGACTGGAGGATAGCAAATGTAACCCCAATATTTAAAAAGGGCTCCAGGGGCGATCCGGGAAACTACAGACCGGTTAGCCTGACTTCAGTGCCAGGAAAAATAGTGGAAAGTGTTCTAAACATCAAAATCACAGAACATATAGAAAGACATGGTTTAATGGAACAAAGTCAGCATGGCTTTACCCAGGGCAAGTCTTGCCTCACAAATCTGCTTCACTTTTTTGAAGGAGTTAATAAACATGTGGATAAAGGTGAACCGGTAGATATAGTATACTTGGATTTTCAGAAGGCGTTTGACAAAGTTCCTCATGAGAGGCTTCTAGGAAAAGTAAAAAGTCATGGGATAGGTGGCGATGTCCTTTCGTGGATTGCAAACTGGCTAAAAGACAGGAAACAGAGAGTAGGATTAAATGGGCAATTTTCTCAGTGGAAGGGAGTGGACAGTGGAGTGCCTCAGGGATCTGTATTGGGACCCTTACTGTTCAATATATTTATAAATGATCTGGAAAGAAATACGACGAGTGAGATAATCAAATTTGCAGATGACACGAAATTGTTCAGAGTAGTTAAATCACAAGCAGATTGTGATAAATTGCAGGAAGACCTTGTGAGACTGGAAAATTGGGCATCCAAATGGCAGATGAAATTTAATGTGGATAAGTGCAAGGTGATGCATATAGGGAAAAATAACCCATGCTATAATTACACGATGTTGGGTTCCATATTAGGTGCTACAACCCAAGAAAGAGATCTAGGTGTCATAGTGGATAACACATTGAAATCGTCGGTTCAGTGTGCTGCGGCAGTCAAAAAAGCAAACAGAATGTTGGGAATTATTAGAAAAGGAATGATGAATAAAACGGAAAATGTCATAATGCCTCTGTATCGCTCCATGGTGAGACCGCACCTTGAGTACTGTGTACAATTCTGGTCGCCGCATCTCAAAAAAGATATAATTGCGATGGAGAAGGTACAGAGAAGGGCTACCAAAATGATAAGGGGAATGGAACAACTCCCCTATGAGGAAAGACTAAAGAGGTTAGGACTTTTCAGCTTGGAGAAGAGACGACTGAGGGGGGATATGATAGAGGTGTTTAAAATCATGAGAGGTCTAGAACGGGTAGATGTGAATCGGTTATTTACTCTTTCGGATAGTAGAAAGACTAGGGGACACTCCATGAAGTTAGCATGGGGCACATTTAAAACTAATCGGAGAAAGTTCTTTTTTACTCAACGCACAATTAAACTCTGGAATTTGTTGCCAGAGAATGTGGTTCGTGCAGTAAGTATAGCTGTGTTTAAAAAAGGATTGGATAAGTTCTTGGAGGAGAAGTCCATTACCTGCTATTAAGTTCACTTAGAGAATAGCCACTGCCATTAGCAATGGTTACATGGAATAGACTTAGTTTTTGGGTACTTGCCAGGTTCTTGTGGCCTGGATTGGCCACTGTTGGAAACAGGATGCTGGGCTTGATGGACCCTTGGTCTGACCCAGTATGGCATTTTCTTATGTTCTTATGTTCTTATGGCTAAAAGAGGAACTAGGGAAGAACTGAAAGCCCCACCAATCTTACTTTCAAATTTTAAAACAAAGGGAGAGGGAGCGAAGACTTACAAGAACCTATCATGAGGGACCAACTCCCTCTATATACAAGTGCAAGAGAGAGAGGAGAAGTTGGTATGGTGCGGGCAGCCAGCTTGGGTCTGGATTCACCATTCTATCGCAGAATGGTGAGTCCAGCGAAAACAGGGGTGGGGGGCGAAGGAGGGGGCGGGCCTGCAAAAGCCGGCAGCCATCGCACTACCGCGATGTTATCACTGCCGGCTTTCGCATCCAATAGCACCACCATGAAAGGTGTTGCTATTGGGCGCGCTACTGGCGACGATAACGTGGCTTACCTTTTCGCTGCCAGCAAAGACATCGCGGAGTCCGCCCCGATGCCGCCCCGACTCCTCCTCTCGCCGCCCCGACTCCACCCCTAGCAAGCTATCGCACGTGATAAGCTTTATAAAATGACCCCCTTGGTTAGTTACCTTGGCTGCCACAAGCAGTTGCCAGAGCTGTTCCCAACACTCAGAGTGAGTCTCATCCATTGCTCCGTGCATGCTCTCCCCATCTTATTCATCTTCAGGATGAGACAGAGGCCGGAAGGACCCAAAGATGAGGAAGTTCTGTGTGCAATGTGTGTGCTGCTCAAAGCGTGTCGAAGATATCCATGCCCTACATGCTGCCAGTTAATTACCACACACTGGGACTCATACTGTAGCCAGGAAGAAGAGGCATGCATAATTATACATGTTCTCACAAAGAAGTTTCTACAAGTTTAAGAGAGTCTCTTTTTGCTGCAATGTGCCAAGAGCAGAGCCCAAGAGCAGGCTTGGGATATGAGCATCAGGCAATGGTGACTTTTCCATGGTGCACTTGATCAGGTCTGAAGGCACACTAGTTGGGAAACACTGTTCTTGCCTGCCATAATCTTCCTTCCGACAGTCAGATCTGTCTTATGTAAAAAGTCCCTGCTCCTCCCACCACTATCACCACCAACATGTGTGATAGTGGCAGCAGCAGCAGCAGAAAGGCTGGTGATGTTTCCCAGTCCCTGCCAGCAGAAGTAGAGGAAGTCATGAGCAATGGCGACAGAAAGGCTGGCGGAGTTTCCCAGGCCCCGTCAAATGTAGTTGACCCAGCTTCTGTATTCCTAACACATACACGTGCCTATATGAGCAAGAAACTGGCTGTTTAGCCAAATAGAGATTGTTGCATCTAAAAAAAAAAAACCAAACAATTTTGTGACTTTGTTGTTTTCTGTCATGATAAAGGAATTCCTAATGGATGTGGTTATCCAGTCAGGAAAAAGTGAATAGCCAAATTCTGAAGAGGGCTGCACTGACTCAGTTACCACTGAACATAAGAACATAAGAAAATGCCATACTGGGTCAGACCAAGGGTCCATCAAGCCCAGCATCCTGTTTCCAACAGTGGCCAATCCAGGCCATAAGAACCTGGCAAGTACCCAAAAACTAAGTCTAAATCATACTCCTGCCTCTTCCAGCTGTTAGACAGCCTTCTTGTAATTGCTGCTTTCGTACCAGTACACGAGTTAGTTCAAATGAACCACACTGTAGTTAAGATCTCTGGTGCTCGAAAAATGTGACTAGCACCAAATAACAAAAGATAACCAAACCAAATATATGCAAATTGTTCTTTTACTAAAAAAATTAATGTTCTTAAAATACTTCTATAATCGCAGGTATATATATCAAGTGTAACTGTGACCTAAGGTTCAGGAAGAAAAGCAGATTAAAATAAAGAGGAAATCCATGAGAGGCATAGGCAGTAATTATATTTTAGAAATAGGTTAAATGATTTGCTCTTCAAAGACAAGACCAGCTCAAGAAAGGAAACTAAATAATAAGGAAATTTGCACTTCTAAACATCAGTCAAGATAAGAGAGAAAGATGTGGTGGTAATTGTGTTCAAGGGATCAATGATAAGAAGGGGGTCTATATTCAGTAGGATGTTTAGTGGACAAGGTAGCCGGCTACAGGTAGCTTAAACGTATCCCACAAATCATAGCCGAATAACATTATACATAACTGGATATTCTTTTTGAATATAGCCAGTTATATATAAAGTTATTCGGCTATGGTTAGCCATATAACTTGAGAATTAATCAGATATATTCAAAAAAGAATATATCCAGTTAAGTTGTACTCAAAAAATAAAATCCCAATGCAACGTGTGACCCCCGCCTCCCTTCCACCTGAGTTGCAAAAGCCCTCTGGGGCTGCCCTTTCCACCCCATGGTGGAAGAAACCCCTCCCCATCCGCTGCACCAAATTCCTCTTAGATGTGTAAATTTTTAATTTAGTGGCCCTCTGAATCACTAAACCCCATCACCCCTCCCCTACTCAGTACCCTTATTTAAAGTTAATGGCCAGGATCACGGTAGCCTGCTTCTGCCATTGCTAGGCCACTCTGATGAAAGCACATGCCTTAGGCCTGGATTTATCAAAATGCATGCATGTGTGTGTGAGAGAGAGAGAGAGAGACTAGCCATTATGCCCTCATCCTAGGTAGATATTTATATCTCTATAGGAGGCCCACCTAATAACTCAAGGTGAGGTTTAGGTATTAGTGTAGAGGTTAGGGGGCCACTTTGACATTCAAAGTGAGATGTACAAACAGAACAGTTCTCTCTTGTGAAGATCTGATGTCCTTCAGAGTGAGGAAACTCACCCAAAGATGAGATTTGTGCAATGTTCTCTCAACCTAGCTTGATGTTACCCAGGTAGAGAGTCCATCAAGGTAATCAAATCTTCACAAGAGTGCACTATTCTGTCGTACATCTCTCTGTGAATGTCAAAGTGGCCCCTAACCCCTACACTAATACCTAAACCTCACCTCGAGTTACTAGGTGGGCCTCCTATAGAGATATAAATACCTACCTAGGATGACACTATCAGGGTTAGGTTCACTCTCACTCTCGCTCACACACAAATGAAAAAAGCATAGTTAAAGCCATGCAATATGGCTTCACAAAACTATTAATCCAGCCCAGTTGGCCACATATCCCACCCCAAACTCCTCCTATTTTTCTCATTTGCATCGCACCATGCATTATGGTGCTTTCGCATGCATTAAAGGCATTTTTGCATGCGTTAAAGGTGCTTAACGCATGCGAAAATGCCCTAACACATGCAAAAACACCATATAGGACTTTGATAAATGACCCCCTTAGCCGGATATACCTGATATTTGGCTAAGTTAGTTGGATAACAGGACTCCTTCCCAGAACACCCCCAAAACACTCTTTTTATATCCTGCTAAATTAAAGCCGGATAACAACTTATCCAGCTATGATTTTGTTGAATAAGAGGCTCCATATGCTGTTTAAGCCATTTACATGGATAACTTGGGAGTTAACTATCTAAATGGCTTTTAAAAATCTACCCCAAAATGTTTTATAACCTATTTTTTAAAATATTGTTGTACAAGTACTATGAAAAACCAGTGGCAATTTGGTCATGCTTGGATTGCACCAAAGTGGATCTGGCTCAAAAGAGAGCAGTCTTCAGATGCTTACACAAGGGCAAGCAATGTGTTTATCCCACACAAAAACACAGTTTAAAAATGGCCTCTTTCCCCCTCATGGAGCTGCTAAAAGTTCACAGCAACTTTACTTTCATCCATGGGATAAAAGGGGCTGAGTTAGGTCAGCAGAAGGAAAGTATGCAGGGGGATTTCATGTTGAAATCTCCTCACATATATTATTCAAATGTGCACTTTGCATCTGCTTCACTAATGTTACAGATGGCTTGTGACAATGGGAAGAAGGAGGATGAGAGTGATTGCTGGGGGGAGGGAGAGTGAGATTGTTGGGAAAGGGGATGGAGATGAAGGGGTTTAGAAGGTGAGGGTTAGGTTGCTGGGCAGGAGAATGTTTGAGGCAGAAGGGGGTGGATGGAGGTGGTCAAGGGTGAGTCTTTTAGGGTTGGGGTCCTGGGGGGGTCAAAGTGAGATTACTTAGCAGGAGAGGGATTGTGAGACAGTTGGGGATACAGGGAAGTAGTTGAGTATGAGACTGCTGGCGTAAATGGTGGGAGTATTCTTTGGTACATGGGGTTATAGGAGATCTTGAAAAGACTTGAATGGGTAAACGTGAATTGGTTATATACTCTTTCAGAAATAAAAAGACTAGGGTACACGCCAGAAAGTTAGCAAGTAGCACATTTAAAACAAATTGGAGAAAATTATTTTCACTCAACACACAGTTAAGCTCTGGAATTCATTGCCAGAGGATGTGGTTAATGCAATTGGTGTAGCTGGTTTAAAAAAGGTTTGGATAAATTCGTGGAAGAGAAGTCTATAAACTGCTATTAATCAATAAGAAATAACCACTGCTTATAACCAACATTAGTACCTTGGGATCTATTTAATGTTTGGGTAATTAATAGGTACTTGTGACTTGGATTGGCCACTGTTGGAGACAGGAAACTGGGCTTGATGAACCCTTGGTCTGACCTACTATGGCATGCCTTATGTTCTTATGCCCCCATCCCCAGAAGTTTCTCAAGTCTCGTCTTCCCCACCAGACTTTCTCTCTCATCATGGGGAGAAAGAACACTGAGAGAAAGACTGTTGGGTACAGAAGTTGAGACTTGAGAAAAATTCTAATTCAGGAAACTCGACTGATGACAGTTTGTACTTGTATTGTCAAAGTAATACACGGTAAGGCCAATATTCAGTGCCACTTAGCTGGATAAGTGCTGGTGGCTGAATATTTTGTTCCATTCAGCGGTCAGCACTTATCCGGATAAGTGCTTAATTGGATAAGTATTTATCTGGCTAGGTGGTGGGCAGGATGTGGGCGTTTCGGGGAAGAGCTACTTATCTAGTTACCTTTGCTGGATAAGTAGTGATATTCAAACTTATCTGGTTAAGTTAACCAAATAAGTTAGACCTGCTCAATACTAGGTCTAAAGTTAGCCAGATAAAATTTATCTGGCTAACTAGTGATTTTTACAGTGTCATTCAGCATTTTAGATGTGCTGCTAAATATCCGTTGTAACTTAGCAGGATAAGTCTTATCTTGTTAACTTACTTAACTGGATATCTTTGAATATCTACCCCAAAGTATTTTAAATAAAAGAAACATTTTTTAAAAACTACATAATAGTGATAACAGTTGTATAAAAGAAGAGGTTAAAGAAAGGAGAATAACAATTCCCAGGTTCTAGTGCTGGTCTACATAGCAGCTACTCATATTAAGTTTCTGGCCTAGTGTCAGCATAACAGCAGATTTTGTTGCTACAACTGCTGTTTCTCCTATTTTTGTAGTAAAGGATGAATGCTGTTTTGGAATAACGATGGTATTTTGTTGTATTATTTTCTCCTGATATATTTTTAGATATTTTATGCTTATTATTGTACTTATATTCTTGTTGTAAACCACTTTGGGTCCCCTTTGGAGTGAGGAAGGCGGTATATAAAAGTGAATGTTATGTTCTCCCAGCAGTTTTTTCTGCTCAGTTTTTGTGGGAAGTGTTTCATTTCTGGGGAATGTGCATCTCACTGATATCTTTGTATTTTACAAGAGGAAATGCATTTCTTTTTATCTGGTGTTGCACTGCAAATAGAATCTGGCTTTTTAAGATTTCCGACTCAGTTTTTATCTGCAAATTTCTATTTCTAATTTGTGGTCACTTATTCTGTATTTGGTGGGGCTCTACTAGCTTGTTTCTTTGTAGGTGACTGTAGTAGTCCAGTTGGCAGTTTATTCTGTTTTCCAATCTGCATTTACCAATAACAGGGGGTATTGTGTTGTAGGGCAATGTTTCTCAACCTTTAATGATTAGTTGATTACTGTACCCTTTCAAGAGTTTTTGATGTATTATGTATCCCTAAAGGCACAAAATTGTAAACTCACAGCAAATACTATAGCCCCTATTAAAAAATGTGCCATAAGGCATTTATGTGTCATAAAAGAAAGTTGAAGGCTGTGTACTAAATTCTGATAAATATGTTGCCATCATACCAATAAATATGAACCAATATCAGTAGAATTCCACTAAAATATACTAAATAATGATCTATTGACAAATGGGATTGCTTATATCACTGCTATAAAACTAAGGAGACCTTCAAAGAGAATATCATGTATGAAGGTCTCTTTAGCAGTCCCGTTTGTCAGTCGATCATTATAAACTTGACTAACATCTTATATAATCTACATGTTCCAATGTTCATGCCAACTGGTATATGAAGGAAGTACTAAACAGAGTATTAAAATGAGACTTATTAAGCATCATAACTGTGTGCAAGCAAGCTCTGATTGTTCATCACTGCCTGCAGAAACACCATAATTTTGTGCAATTACAGTGGACTTTCACTGCTCACATTCCTGAAGATGTCAGAAGTGGTGACACTGTATATGAAAACTTAGTGTCAGAGAACAGCATTGGATCTTTACTCTCAACATTGTTGAGCCAAATGATTTGAATGAGACACTAGACTGGTTTGAAATAATTTGAGCAAAATCCCATTGGCTGCATTATAACAAACAATCAAGGATTGGCTAACTGGAAGTGATGACGAATATATAAGGGTGGAGTTTGCTTCTGTTTTCAGAAATCTGGAACTTAATGGAGTGGATAAAATTGAATGAAGTTATAAAAAGATTCCTCTGTTGCAGAATAATTTTGAAGAAAATTGTTGAGATAAATTAAGTGGCAGCCAGGTATTCAACCACCGCCACTTAGCTGGAGAAGTGGCAGATATTCAGTGCAATTTATCCAGCTAAGTAGCATTGAATAATCAACCTCAAATGACTTCATACACAATATTCTCTTTGAAGATCTCCTTAATTTTACAGTAGTAATATTAGCAGTCCTGTTTGTCAGTAGATCATTATTTAGTATATTTTAGTGGAATTCTATTGGTATTGGTTCATATTATTGGTATGATGGCAACATATTTACCAGAATTTAGTACATAGCCTTCAACTTTATTTTATGACACATAAATGCCTTATGGCATTTCTATGTTTCTTTGTTATCCAGCTAAAATTTAGCTGGATAAATGCCAGAGATATTCAAAACTCAACATTTAGCCATATTACTTACACTTTATCTGGCTAATTGCCTTTGATATCAGCCTCTAAGATAATGCATAACTATTGTTGTTTACGCTTTGATTTACATGCAAAATATCTCACAATTTTCCCTTACTGTAGTTGACGCAAATCTTTGAAAAACAAGGTCACTAGAACGATCTGAATAATTCTAGGCCATTCCTATACTATAATATAAAAAGTAATATGCTGTGCTTCCTACATTCATCCATCATGTAAAGTTTTTGCCTTCTAGCCAAACTTATTGTAGAGGCCTCCTTTTATACTATTAAGGCCATACTGGCTAAGTCGTCTCTCAGCAAATATTTCATTAGAAAGTCAACAATTGTGATCTACTGTGAATAAAATCCCTTATAACAATTACAAAGAACAGCTTAAACATATACATTTTTTTTTTCATTCTACACTATTTCTCTTTTTATTGGGGAAGAAGAGGAGAGGGGTATGCTTCTACTAAATGCAGGCTATGTCCTAATCCATCCTATAAAAGGTACCATTGCTAATCTACTGTTTGCCTTGGTTTTCATAGCAGCAGAGAGATGGAGTGCAAACAAAAGCAGAATTAAGGTCATTCCATTTAAATCCTTCAGTAAGAAAGACAAGGGCTAAATTATAACAGAATTACATGGAGAAAAAAGCCAGGATAAGTTAAGTCATTGTTCATTATTTGACTGGCCTACAGTGGTGCTGCATCTATGTATTTGTCAAGGGATTACATTAGCATCTTCTGAGATTAATTGGTACTACAGGAGGTTCTCTCACCCATTTGTCAATACAGCTTACTCCTGTCTTCTTGCGTGTTTTAAAGTATAGCACTGAAGTCACTATATCTCTCCCTAGCATGCCATATACAGTGGGAACAAATGTTCACTGAAAAATCACAGGGAGGCGACGTGACAAAATAAAGGAGTTACTAAAAAATCTCCCTGACCTTAAAGCATTGAGCTAGAAATCAGGAAAACATTTGTGACAAAGATTCTTCTTGTCTTGACTGACAGATTCTTTGCATGACCTTTTGGTAAGGGTCCTTTAATCTTAAGGCCACAGTTGATGCCACTGCGCAGTAATTGGGCAATATTATTATTATTAATAATATACTTGTGGTTTCTGATTATAATAAAAAAAAGTATTGGCAGGTAAATATTTATTGTACAGCATTTAAAATAGTCACATTCTGCTATAAATCCTTTATTCAACCAACAGGTTTATTTCCCCGTAGTTTGTTCATTACATAGAGGGATCACTAAATATTGCTGTTTTTTTCCTTGTCCTCATCAAGACAGGTCATACTCTAGAGGGAAATAGCATTCAGTACAGTGTGATGACTATACTGTATATCTGCTGGGTTTAGATTAGAAAATAAATTAGAGATAACTACTTCTCTGATTATAATTTAGCCAGATAAGTTAAAGTGGCTGAATATGCCAAATTTGCCATTTAGATGGATAATTTTTTAGTTATCCATCTAAATGTGTGTGCTTCAGTTCCAATTCCATCCCAACTCTGTCTCCCAGAATGCCTCTCTGCAGTTCACATATCAGTGTGCCCATTACCAGGTAAAATGTGTATGTTTATGCACATTGAGCCCTGGCCAAATGAAGAACCACCATTTGTGCACATAAAACTGTGGTTTTTTTTGCATGCAAACTGTTTTGAAAATTCAGCCATTATTAAAACCTTCCATGGTACTTTGTACCCATGGGACTGCAAACTCATTTTCAAAAGGAAATTCCTTGGATATATCTGACAATGATTGCTAGGACTTTGTTACTTATTTGATAAAAGAGAATTTTTCCAATCTTGAACTTCTCTCCAAAGGAGGCAAGCAAAGGAACAAGTAAGAATATGTATACTCATTTCTGTCTATCTCTCAGCTATCTTATGTATTTATTTGTTTTTCGTCTGGCAGTTTTCTCTTGCTCATTTGGTCTTCCCCCTCAAGCAGTGCTGGCCCCTTTATGGGCCATGGCACCTAGAGCCTTCATTTGCAGCAGTGTGAAGGTTTTCTGTCACTTTAATCACTCTCCCTGCTATTACAGCCACAATTCTCAGCTAGGGACTACAGACTACAGGTCTCTCCAGAGCCTGATGTATGTGCACTCTGATCCTGATTAATAGATGTAGCTTTTGTGCAACGACTAAGACTGTCTGTCTCTAAGGTCTGGGAGTACCTCCTCCACAGCACTGTGAACCCCTTCCATATTGAGGAACAGAAACCAGGCTAGAGAATCAAACCCAGGTTTCCCTCACAGCATCACACAGGGCATTACTACTGAACCAACAGGGCAGACCACTGTATGCTATCTAAATGGATGGGGCTTCTCTCACAGCCATAGCTAGCCTATGCCCAATATGGTCTTGGCCATAGGCACCACTAGGGCCAATGCAAAAGTATTTGGCTCCATAGGCAAACCTTCAGTCATGCAGCCTCCTCCCCCATCTTAACTACTGGCAGCAGCTCCAGTACAGCACTCTCTCCTACTGGCGGCAGTGGTTTCAACACAGCATTCCCTTCTTTGGTAGCATTGGGTCTGGCACAATACCCTTCTGGGCCTTGAGCTGGCAGAATGTTGCCACCCCTAACATTTTGGCGTTCTAGGGAATCACCTAGTTTGCCTAATGGAAGCGCCAGCTTTGGTTGTCACTGCATGAATAACTGATCCTCTATGGGGCCAGCAGTGGAGGAAGGGTGCACACTCAACTTTTTTTTTTCCACTCCAGCTTTGGTACTTCTAACCAGTCTGGCACTTTCTGTTGCAGGCAGTAAACTCTCCTCTGCCAGCCCTGCAATAGATCCCTGTGTGGTTCAAATGTCAGCAGTTTGGCTGTGCACCTCAGATATCTGTTTCAACCACACGGGGCTGTGTTGAAACAAATCCCTATGGTTCAAACAGCTGAGCTTTCAACTGCGGGGCCGGAAGAGGAACGAGGCGCTACCTGCAGCAGGAGTAGTTTGTGAAACAGCCAGGACATGGGGATTTGGGGAAGCAGCACGCACAGCAGGCAGCAAGGCACGGCAGGAGGACCTGTTGCCGAGCTGCCAGCTAGGATTTAAATACCCAACCACGGTGATGTCATCATAAGGCACCACCACTACTGTTCCCACCGCAGGGGCTTCTTATTGAGGCCAGTGGCACAAACCTAAGGCTCGGAGTGCTGGTGCAAGGCAGGGGGCAATGGGGGGAGGAAGGGGGCAGCGTCTCAGCTGCAAGTGAGGCTTGCAGCATCTTGGAGTGAGTGTGGCCAGTCGCGGGGCCACCCCATGACGGGCCAAATGTTTACACTGTCTCATGCATATTCTGAAAACCTGACCTGCTGGCAGCCCTTGAGGCCTGGGAGTAAATATCACTGGCTTAGAAAGTTTTGATAACGAGTGGTATATCAAATTGAATAAGTAATCTGTTGGGTAGAGGTTAAGAGCCAGAAGAATTGCACTTCTGGGATCATGGTCACAGTTATATCTACCAATAGATTATAAATAACTAAGCTCATGTTGTGTATAGGGTGAGAGCTCACTTTTTTATTTGGACATAGGTGCCAAACTGCCTGGCTACAACTCTTCTTCTCCTTCTTACATTTTCTCATTTTATTCTTGGGGCAGTCTCATTCTACCTGTAATTATGTAGGTATTGTACCATCTTATACTATTTCCACTGTAAACTTGAGCTAAAATATGACTTTCTACCTCCATGTACATCTTTTCAGTGCAAATATTTTGCCATATGTAAAACAGATTAAATAATGAGATCAGAATAAATCCAAGCCAGAACCAGAAAATTTTAACTGATCCAGATCAAACAAAAAAGCCTCAATCTAGAGGAGAAATTGGGTTACTTGAGTTTCAGCTTTGAATCAGTTCAGCCATCTATATTTTCTGCAAACTAAACCAAAACTTCATGGAATGTTATTTTTCTACCTCGCTTTTAGAAGTCTCTCCAGAAAACAATATATTTGATTGAAAAAACAGAGAGCAATATTATGGAAATCTTACTCTTGCAGTCAAGGAAGTATCTTTGTGGTTAAATTCAATACCTAATCTCTCATGCAGCAAAGAATTCCCCTTGTATCATGCAAATATTGACCGAGTTAGCTAACCTGGCTGTGTATCAACAATGTCCCTTTTACTCCCAGAGTCTCCAGCAGACAGCTTTGTGTACTTTCTAGTCTCTTGTACCTGAGCCAACAATCAGATCAAAGCTTTGATCCAGGGATCTCTGGAAATGTGTGTATAAATATACCCCTTCAGTACACGATAAGAGCACAAAAGACATTTTAGCATATTTTTGACACAGTCTGAATGGTAAATAGTTAATTAGATTGATAACATGTTGAAGATTTATCTAATGTCAAGATTAATTGTATTGTATTGGTACATTCAATAGTTCTGTGATATGATCCATACACACCAGCAAATGTTACAGTAATTATATTTATTTTAAGATAAAAATAGCCTTTATTTTTCTAATAAATATATTGTTTGTGAAATGTTCCAGCATGGCAGCAATAGAAACTGAAATGATCAATTCTTCTGCAGAATAGTGCAACATGCCTCCGAGACGTCATTATAGATTCCACCTTTAGGGTGCCTTGCAGACCACGAGAGATTCCATTGGGCAATGTGTTTGCTATCAGTAGGCACCAGTGGAAAATTCCATTACTCTACAAACATGGAGCTGCCACACATGGACTCATTGGAACTGATTCACTAAAGGGCATATTAGCATCCATGCTAAAATAATTGTTAACGTTTGGTTCACCATGTCAATGATATGCAGGATGTGCAATTGCAAAATTTTAGCATGGATCTAAATGAAAAATAGATTGAGCATTAATAGCGTCTGCATGCACTCTTTAGGTCATGCTTAATGCTGCTTTTCTCTCAGTTCTAACTCTCCTGTCAACACATACTGTATATAAAATAGAAGCTAGTGCATGGCCTCACAGTTAGTGCTATGTGCAGAGAGGGGAGAACTACTAGATCCAGCATGAAAGATTAGATTTCAGTGAAAGAACTTTCTGGACAAGGTCTGTGTGGAGTACCTTGTGATTCTGTTTCTTCATATTATTTGGTGTTTGTCTTCTGCTATCATTGGGTCTGATTTACTAAAGCTTTTCTCTCATTCAGTGTCTATAGGAAAAATGCTTAGTAAATCGGCCCATTGTGAGGGTAAATGTGAGTATGTGTGTTGGTCTCAGTCTTTCGCAAGCTGTATTAAGGTTTGAAAGAGAAGAGTGACAGTGCAAGAAAGTGGACAAGATGAGGCATAGCAGGAGTTGAGTGGCATTCTGGATCTGTGGATGTAGGAGGAGTATTAGTGCTGATAGTGTGTTTAAGAGGCTGAATGGTGAGGAGAGTGCTAGTGATGTGCTTTCATCTGAAAAAGAAAATCTTAATTAAATTTCCTAATTTTAAAATATCATTTTGAAAATCAAATCAAATCAAATCAAATGGAATTTTGTTCATTTTCATTTCATTTTGTTAAAAAAAAAAAAAAAAGAAAGGAAAAGCAGGCATTGCCAGCCCCTGAGCCTTTTCCCTCTCCTGCTTGCTAAAACCCTGCCACCAGAATAACTCCACCTTGGCATCATGCCCCCTCACTCCACCTCTTATCAAATCCATCTCCCATTAGACTTCTTCAAAGAGAAGGAGTGATCCATAATCACTCCTGTCCTGCCAGTATAGTTTTTCAAAATGGAACTCGACTACCCAAAACTAGCGCCATTATGAATTTGTGCCATACGACAAAATCGTGCCGGCCATTTTGTTTTATGTTTGAAATTCATAATGGTGCCCCCTCAGGTAGGCCAGCATCATTGACCAAACCTCTGCCGGCAGGGAAGGAGTGACTGGGGATTGCACTTGCTTCATTAACACTCATGGGCCACAGATGGGGTAAAAATCTTGATGGGGGCCCGGAGGAAGGGGCAAGGCATCAAGTCTGGAGGAGGGCTTTTTTTAAAACACTGGTGGTAGTGGCAGTGGTAGGAAGGGACCCAAACCTTACATTTTTCTTTTTCTTTTGTTTTTCGTTCCTTTCTAGTTTAATTTTGCTTGTTGTTTGCTTGTTTTGTTTTAAACAGAACAAACAGTAAGCAAAATTAAAAAAAAAAAAACTGAAACAAAATAATGTTAGTGCTTACCCTTAGTGAGGGCAAGGGGTGGAAGCAGAAAGAGGTGATCACAATGAGGAAGAGTAGTGAGGCCATACCACAGAGGGGAAGATAAAGCAGAAGAATAGCCAGGTCATGGAGGTAGAGGAGGGAGGAGAAAGTCTGGTGTTAAGCCCCTGTAAGCAGGAAGGGGGATGGGAGAAAGGCATGGGAGAAGACATCAGGGAGGCCCAACAGCATCAACCAGCAAGAGAAGTGAAGGAGGAAGAAGCAAAATCAAGCTCTAGGGATGTTGAGCCAGGTCATATTTGCGGATGCTAAACTGCGGCCAAGAGAAGAATGACAAGATCATGTGGCTTTTGATCAAAAAAATGGCATGGGGGAGGGGGGGAATATTGAAAAGATTTTATGTGAATAAATATGTTTTCCTGCATAATAACATAGTTTGAAAAATGCCCCACCTGCCTGTATATGGTTAAAAGGATGCACAATATTTCATAGTGCACGTAAGTCGTTTACCCATATTAAAAAAGTGGGCAGTGTTAGCTCAGGGAGGGAAAGTGTATGCAGTGACTGCATTTTCAGATCTCCATGTGTACTTTCCAGTTCATGGCTGTGCATCTGCTCCCAGGCACGTACGGTGCGTATGAGTATACGAGCTATTGGGAAGTGGATGAGCTCCAATGGAATAAAATCGATTACACAGAATACAGATATCCTATGGATTTGGGGAACTATATGTGGGTTGCTGCGACCATCTGTAATGTGGGGTGAGGATATTATTACTGTTGGTTATTGTGTCAAACATTTAGGGATAGTTTAGGGCTAACATTTGATTGGTATAATGCTATGGTGGTAAAGATTTTATTATTTATGGCAGCTAGGAAGGATTCACTACTTCTTTACTCAGTCAGGTTTTGCAAAGATTATATACACAACTATTTTGTTCTGTTTAGATATTGCAATTCCCTGTATATGGGACTCCTCTGAGGAAATGAAATTGGTTGCACCATGGCAAAAATGCTATACAGCAAGATTGTTGGTTAAGGCAAGATCTAGAGATCATGTTTCTCCAATTTTATAGTCACTGCACTGGTTGTCTATCTCTCATTGGATTCGCTTTCAATTGTTGGTATTGACTTTTAAAATCCAATATAATATGGGCCCGACTTCTCTAGCTAGGATGCTCTCTTAATATCAACTGGGCCAATTTTGCTCTCCTAGGGAGCAGGTTACTTGGAAGTTTCATCTTTGTGGAAGATCAGGCATGCAAGGGCTACTGCCCATGCATTTTCATGTGCAATACCACACAGATATGGAATGATTTGATTTGTCAGTTGAGTTGCATCAGGAAAAGGACTTACAGCAGTTCCGGTGAGATTTTAAGACCTCTTTCCAAAGAGTTAGTGGTAGAAATCGTTGGTAGTTAGGAAGAGGAGGGGCTCTGCTTTGCTGTTTTGTATTTTTATGTTGTTGGTTTATGCAACTATGAATGTTACATTGTAACCTGCCTCAGCAGGAATAGGAAAAGCAGCAAATTTGTGAAGATCCTGGCAGCTCTGCGGTCCTCCTGCCATCAAGGGCCCTCGGTGGGCCAAGCTCTGTGCTGCTGAAGCCCCACCTCTTGGGCTCATGGCTCAGCACTTCCATGCTACTTAAGCCTGCTTCACCTGCTATTCCCTGCCTCGCCTTGGGTCTCTCTAGCCCTTGTTGTAGCTGCTAGGTTCCTAGTCTCTGGTTCTTAGTACTGCCTCACTTAGTTCCTTTATTCCCGTAATTGTTCTTAGTGTTAGATCTATTATTGTGGCCTGCTCTCTGTGTTCTTTGCTTGTGTTTCGTTTCTTGTATTGGCTCTGTTTGTTTGAGGCCTTAGTTGGTGGCCAACCTGTTTCCTATGTGTTTGTTTGACCTGCATTCCCCTAACCTGGTTGTTTGTTTATATTGTTTGTTTATCTCTTGTGGCCACCTTGTTCTGTCTCCTTTGTTCTGCAGTTAGCTCTGCTCTTGCGGGTGTGCTTAAATCCCTGCCCTTGGTTCATCCAAGTCCGGCCTGCCACCTGAACCCAAAGGCTCAACCTGAGAGGGAAGTGGCCAGTACAGGTGAAGACTCCTTCCTGTCCTAGTCCTGCTCCAGCCTGCCCTATCCCTGTGTTCAGCCTACCACCCACTCCAATCCTGGGGTTACCTCTATGGTGGCACACCAAACTCTGACAGAATAAATAAATAAATAAATAAATAAATAAGTAAAGTGCCCATGTTGTACATGCATCCTTGCAGAGCCATGGGTACAAGGTTTATTTTTTGGAAGGCGTACTTGGATCCTACATTGTTCCTATATTGCTGATGATGAGGATGACAAACAGTGCTAAAGCCCTGCAGTGAGGAGCAGGATGATGACCATATGACCATAATCTATTAACCACCTTCTCACCAGTTTGAACCTGGTTCTCAATGCGACCAAGACAGAACTCCTTCTCATCTCCTCTGACCACACGGCCCTAACCCATCCGACATCTCCCAACACCCAGATCACACAAGTAAGGGACCTAGGAGTAATCCTCGATAACCATTTGAATCTAAAGAAACCCATCAACAGCACTACCAAGGATTGTTTTTATAAACTACAGGTTATGAAAAGGCTCAGAGCCCTCCTTCATTTCCAGGATTTCAGGACTGTGCTCCAAACCATGCTCTTCTCCAAAACAGACTATTGCAACGCTCTCCTCCATGGGCTCCCCATTTCCTCCATCAAACCATTACAGATGCTGCAAAATGCAACAGCTAGAATCCTAACCAACATCAACCAAGGAGCACACATCACTCCCATACTCCGAAACCTTCATTGGCTGCCAATAAAATACAGAATTTTGCACAAGGCCCTTACCACAATTCACAAAACCATTCATAATCAGCAACAACTAGACCTTCAGATCCCTCTCAAATTATACTCATCCTCAAGACCCATCAGAGAAGCGTATAAAGGTACCCTGCAAGTCCCCCCAAAGAAATCCACGCGTCTATCAACCACCAAAGAACGAGCATTCTCTACAGCGGGTCCGGCCATTTGGAATAACATGCCCACAGACCTCAGAATAGCCACATGCCCACAGACCTCAGAATAGCCACTGCCATTAGTAATGGTTACATGGAATAGACTTAGTTTTTGGGTACTTGCCAGGTTCTTATGGCCTGGATTGGCCACTGTTGGAAACAGGTTGCTGGGCTTGATGGACCCTTGGTCTGACCCAGTATGGCATTTTCTTATGTTCTTATGTTCTTGCCCTCTAACCTTTTGAAAAGAACTTAAGACCTGGCTCTTCCTCCAAGCCTTCCCTTAACTTTCAAAACCATCCATTTTCTACCAGACAGGACTCCGCTTACCTGACTAGGCGCCCCGCCTAGTTTAGGCTTGATATTTTGCCTCTGTTTCTTTGTTTCGTTATTTAGTTTATTCAGTTTTGCTGTCCTTTGTCTCCGGCTAACTTAGCCCCCCAAGTTACTACCTCCTTGTTATATGTAACTTTTGCCTCTTGTTAAATGGTTGATTAAGTTCTACCCCTTGTTACATGTAAACCGATTTGATTTGAATTTATTCATGAAGGTCGGTATAGAAAAGTGTTAAATAAATAAAATAAATAAATAAATATGGCCTGTCCTAATATTAACCATATCCTCCTCCTGGTCTCCTAGTGCCATTGTTACTGCTGGGGAAACAGCATCATTCCATTTTCTTTCCTGTACCTATTCCACATGGCCTTTTTTTTCTCCTAGAGAGGCAATAATGAAAACCCTTTCCATGGGTAGAATAGTGTTTTGCTCATGGAAATAAGGGCTTTGGTTACTGGCCAACCTGACCGCGGGTTAAAGCACATGCACTGTTCAGCATTATTGCGTACTTTTACTCTTGCAAGCAGAGGAAGGTCCAGGGATGGGATGAGTGAAAAACGTGCATTGTTTTGTATAATTAAATCCCTGCCCTTGTTGTTTCCAAGAGGAAAGCCATGTGCAGAGAGAGCAGCTGTAATCTCTGCATGGAATTTTTTTTTTTTGGGGGGGGGGAAGGTCAATAAAGCACAAAGCCTTTGTGGACATTTGCTTTGATTATTGTTGCAAACTCCATGGATAAAAGTACCCACCAAGCTTATACTAACATCGGCAGTTTTGATTATTGCTCCTCTGGTCTCTATAATGCATTGCTTACAAATTTGCTGATGACTGGTACCACTTCTGGTTTGTTCTTGTTTGTGTGAAGAAGTCTTATGAGTTTTATTTCTCACCCCTTTTACCATTAAGGGCCTGATTCACGAAGACCTTTCTCCCATTCTTTATCTATGGAAAAGCTTAATAAATCAGGCCCTAAAAGGAGGAAATACATTTGAAGGGAGAGTGGGGAGAGGGGAAATATGAATGCCATTTTCAAGCATGGCATGACCTTGGCATCAATTTTTGCTTAATTCAAAATGGAAGATAAGAGGGGCAGGCGAAGTCTAGCTTTTATTTTCTTGTTTTATAATATTACTGCTATTATTTATCATTTTTAAAGTGCTACTAGACAAACACAGCCCTGTACAGACACACAAGAGAGAGCCCCTGCTCCTTGGAGCTTACAATCTAGTCAAAACAAACATGACAAACAAGAATCTGCAAGAAGTATATTTATTGGAGACATGTTCTTAGGATTTAAAAGCAGTTTCTAAAAGATAACATTTTTAAAATGGATGAGAATATGGCCAGAGAGGGTGCATGACGCATCAACTCTGAAAGTTTATTCCAGGCATACGGCACAGCGTGCCGTCAGGAATTGGTAGTGGAGGAGAAGGGAACAAATAAGAGCAACCCAATTTGCCTTATAATAGAGTTCATGAGGAAAAGTGTAGGGCAGACGATCCTAAACCTGTCCTAGAGGACTCCCATCCAGTCATGTTTTCAAGATATGAATATGCATGAAATAAAAGCTGCATGCTATAGAGGCAGTACAAATTTGTCTCATGCACATTCATTGTGAATATCCTGAAAAACCTGACTGGCTGGGGGATCTCCAGGACAGGTTTGGGAACCACTGGTATAGGGAAAGAGAAGTGAAGATAGGTAGTGAGGAGCTGCAGAATAAATGCTTTCATAGGCGTGTACGAGCTGCTTGAACTGGATAGGGAAGTGGGCAGGGAGTTATTTGAGAAGAGGGGTTACATGGTTATAGCGACACTGAAGACAGATAAGTCTTGCAGCTGAGTGTTGAATAGATTGCAGTGGAGAAAGTGGCTCAGCAAGAGGCTAGCAAAGAGCAAGTTGCAGTAGTGTAAGCGAGAGGTGATAAAGGAGTGGATGAGCATTCTGCTAGCATGATCAGAAAGGAAGAGATGGATTTAAGCAGTGTTATAGAGGAAGAAATAACACCCTTTGGCAGAGTTTGGGATGTACATAGAGAAGGAGAGAGCAGAATCAAAGATTACCCCAAAGTTACAGGCAAAGAGAACCAAGAGGATAAAGAGCGCCATCTACTTAGAAAAAGAGGGAAGATATACTATATCTCTATCTGTATCTATATTTATATCTATCTATCTCTCTATGTATTCATAGGGACCTCTGTTTTCAGTTCTTATATTTTTCCATGGAATTTATCAGTTGTTATTACAGTGAACAAAAATGGGAGAAAATCAATGGGAAAAAGATGGCACATTTTTTCCACTGATTTTCTCCCACTTTTGTTTGTTATAATAAACTGAGAAATTCCCAAGAAAAATAAAATAAAAACTGAATACAAAGGTCACTACATAAAAATTGCTTTTAGTCTAATAGGCTTGACTTAGTTCAAATTATTTCATCCTTTTATAACTGTTATCTTTGTTTAAAACCATCTGTTTCAGCACTACAAATCATGATTAGCAATTCTTGATAGAAACGGTATTCCAAGGACCAAATGGAAAAAATGCAATGGGCTCCCAAATCTCTTGGCTCCTGGATGGGAAATTATGGTTCGAGAATCACAAATTTGAATCGGCTCATTTCTGATATTGATAAATAAATAGATAGCTATAAACCTTCCAGCATGGTCAAAGATCTTTATTTTGGAAAACAAAGGCACAACAGGGCTGATGCAAGGTTATTAGCTGCCCTAGGTGAACTTTCAATATTATTTCCACCTCTTTACACACTTGCTTATTGATGGCAGTTCTGGCACCGCATCCCCATCTCTTGCCCTGCTCAGCATATACTTCTCGCCCTCAGCCAAGACCTGAATCCCCCTCCCTTTGCTCAGCATCCCTTCTCTCTGTCTCTCTGCCCAGCATCCCTCTTCTCTTCATCTTCCCCCTGCAGCCTCCTCCTTCACTACCTGCTCACCACATCCGCATCACGTCAATCTCTTTGCCCCCTTTTTGCAATGCCCAGTATCCTCTCACTCTCTCTACACTCCCTACCTGCCTACAATCCTCTCTCTCTCTCCACCCACCCAGATTTCTCTCTCTATAATTCCCCCATCCACCCCTCTTTCTCTCTGTCTCCACTCCTCATATCTACCCACCATCTATTCCTTTCTCTTTTGTGGTACTGTGCTCTAAAAGTGGGTAGGTGACACCTAGAGGTTTACAAGATTTTTGCCTCCACCACCTCCTCATCACACACACACACACACACACACACACATGCACGCACACATGCACGCACACTAGTTTTGGTGTCCTAGGCATCCACCTAGTTCACCTAATGGAAGAACTAGCCCTGTACCAAAGGAACATTTTTCTCTGCATAATCAAAACAAAATGCTTAAGCATGACGAGGAAAGATTTGTACTTAATGAAAATAGTCAAGGCCTGAAATGAATTTATTATAGATTAGCTGCTATTTTCAGACTCTCTTAATGTTTTATTTTTGCATTTCCCATTTTGCATTCTGTTTCAGAGCTATATGATTGTGGATCAACAAAATCAGTATGTAAGTGAAATGAATTTTGCCTTTAAATTCCAAAGAAAGTTGTTGAATTAAGATAAGTTGATTTTCTCCAGTCTTTTATAGCTATTGTGCATGACTGACTGGTATAGTGCTCCCGCTACCTTTCTGCATTGTTTGTGAATGGATTATCAGGGGAACTGTTCTGATCGGATTAGGCTTCTTTATATCTGTATAGCCAGCCAGGTGCTGTAGTGAAACACCACTAACTAAAGATCACCAATTCTCTATGTAGCAGCATATACCTCCTGTATCAAACTAGGAAATACCTTCACACCACACTTCAGGTGTGGTTCACAAATGAGCTGACTTTACTTGCATAGAAAAGTTATGTGTATGATGCATTTTACAGGAAACAGTAAGTGAATACGGTTCTGGAAACCTTCACAGAGCAATAGACCTGGTGGCTTCCAGATTCAATCGGACACTCCTTAGATTGACTATATACCTACCTATCTTTCATTCCTCCCAAAACAGCACTGGAAATTTCCCAGCATTTTGCTAAGTGCCTGTCTGCATGAACCAACACTCCATCCCAGCAGACAAAAACTCTTCTTTACCCTGCTCTAACTTGGATGGGGAAAAAAAAAACGTCCATTGCTCGTATATCCAGGCGTTGCCTAGAAAAAAATCTCTTGGAGGGAGTTTCCTCTTGGATATCCTACATGAATCTCCCTAGGAGCAATAGGATGCCAAGCTAAGAAGCCAGATATTTGTTCACCTGCTCCTTACTATCTGTCTTCTACTCTGGCACAATAGCTATTTTCTACACAGCTGCTTCTTCAGGCTCTGACTCACTTCCTCTTCTACTGACTCAGTGATTCACTGAATTCAGTGCTTGCTCAGATATATTGTGGCTATGAAACTAGGGATAACCAAACCCACCTTTTCTCATAGGAATCTCCTATACCTCTAAGCAAGGGCTACATGTAGTTGATAAAAACTTGGCTTTTGAAAGTTCTATTCCAGGAAGAAAATCTTCAACTAACTTTAAAGTAGAGGTCTCATAAACTACAAAACACATAAATAATTAGAGATGTGAATCGGAACTGAAATCCGACCCGATTCTGGTTCCGATTCACATCTATAGAGATGTGATTCGGAACTGAAATCCGAACCGATTCTGGTTCCGATTCACATCTCTATAAATAATATCATGAGCTGCTGTGACCCTTTGTCTGTCCCATCACATTCCCTCTATTGGTTTATTAGCAATTCTGTGGAATTTAATGACCACAGATTTATTATGAAATTATAACATCTGAAAAGATAATCTAAGCTAAGCATTGTCCTTCGTGCTTGGCTTCCTGCTATAGCTTTATCTAGGCAGCTTTTTATTGCAGGCGTGAAATTCAACCAACAACCCGCTGCTGGCAGCGTTTCGAGATGTTCTCAACCATTCTCACAAATCAGATTTGTGAGGATGGCGAGTTCCCCTGATGCAGAGAGCAGTTGAGTATGTTCTCGAAACGCTGCCAGCAACGGCTTGTTGGTTGAATTTCTCACCTGCAATAAAAAGCTAAGTAACTATGAATAAAAGGAGAAATTAACTGAAAAATATTTTCATTTGAAAAATATAAAAAAACATTGGACTTTAATAGACACAGTTCCTATGAAGATAGTGTTTCCCCACAGTGGCTCCGGCTGTTGAGGTTTAATTATTTGAGGAATTGTGTTTAATAGTTAAGAAAGGCTTTGTTTTGCTGTTGTTTTCATTGTTAATTCAAGAAGTTACAGCTTGTCCTTTGTGTGGTGTGGGACATAAAATAAGCCACTTACATGTAATTTCCCCAGGCTATCTGCCTGACAAGCTTGGTGGCCCTTACTGGCAAAACTGAACCCAATTCACACGATGTGGCCTTTGAGTGCCCTCCATTTATTTTATTTATTCAGTTTATATTCTGTTTTTCAAACACGTCAAAGCAAATGACATTCATATACTGTAGGTAGTTCCCTATCTCCAGAGAGCTCACAATCTTAGGCTTAGATTTATCAAAATGCTATAAAAATATAGCGGAAATAGTGCCTGTGATTAAAAAGGGGGCATGGCTAGGCTAATTTCCCTGCTCTTGCATCGCATACATAATTTCTACTAGGTGTGATGCATTTATCACACTTACGCCATTTTCTCTTCATGCGCAGATCAATGCATCGCAGAGTGCATTACCAGGAAAAGGTTTTATTGCACATGCCATTGAAAAAGAGAGAGAACACTATGTTACTCTACTATTTATACCACTTTGGGGGGGGGGGGGCACTTTTAACTCAGAGTGGGGTTGGTGGGGGTAGGTTTGCTGGGACAGTTTTACATTCACAGTAGGATGTACATACAGCAAAGTTGACATTACTGAAGAATTTCTGCTATTTGAATTGATGAAAGGTAGAAGAGGAGTTGATTTGTACAATGCACTCTCTACCTAGCTTCAAACAAGGTAGGTTGAGAGTGCATTGTACAAATCAACTCCTCTTCTACCTTTCACTAATTCAAACAGTAGAAATTCTTCAGTAATATCAACTTTGCTGTTTGTACATCCTACTGTGTATGTAAAATTGCCCCCCCCAAACCTACCCCCTCCCAAAAACCCAGTCCGAGTTAAAAGTGCCCCCTCTTACAGTGGTATAAATAGTAAAGTGACATGGTATTCTCTATAGAGTTTCTCTCTCTTTTCTCTCTCTCTCTCTCTCTCATAAAACACAGAAAAAAGGGATAGTTATTTCTGCAAATGTTACATTTGAATATTAACTCATGTCGTGCTATTTAATGCAAGTGTTAGGGCCTTAACACTGAAGTAATGGAAGGTAAAATGATTTGTTCAAGATCACAAGAAGAGGCAATGGGATTTGAACCCTGGCTGTATCAAGCCACCTGTCTGACAAGCAACTACAATGGAACTTCAGCTACAGCTAAATGCCACCTAAAGCATGAGCATCTTGATAAAGAGGGGGTCATTGCATCCTGGACAAGGTAGAGTCCACACTCTCTCCCCCTCCCTCAGGAAACTTACTATGTTTGTCTTTTGTTACTTCTATTCAACTCCTTGGCTTGGGTACTGTTGTGTCCTGTTAAAAGAGGAGCGTCCCCTGTGTCTAATTACAGAATAAATACCAGCTTCAGACGGTAATAAAGAAAGGGGTTTATTAATACAGGTAATTATATAGAGGAAGGCGGATAATTCCTCTAGGAGCAGAAAAATACAGAAAGAATTTAGTACAAGCAAAGGTGTACAAGGTCTGTTTAAAATCTGCTCAGAGATCTTAACATGTGCATCAGCTTATAAAGGGTCTGGGGTCTGCTATTATCAGTCATCTGCATAATCCACACCCTTTACCTTTAATAGCCAATCGATATATATTTTAACATGTGTACTTTAGCTTGCTCTTACTATAGGCCACAGGCCTCTTCTTATCAGTTAGAATAACAAACTTAGTTCCATCCTTCCAGGAATGATGTCATCTGTGCTGGATAATTCTCTGGCAAGTTCAGTAATCAGTGCTTCATAGTGCTATAACTACATATGTGCAGGATATATGCAGTGCACTATTCTACATATCCCCCTGTGAAGGGTGATTGGCTAAGAACCCTTCATACCTATCTGAGTCACATATCGCCATGTCTTAGGCTGCCCAGCCTAGTTAAGGCTACTCCTTACTGGCGAGAGGCATTACCCGTCTTCGTACCGATATGCTCATTTTTCACAGATAGTCATTACAGGTGGTGGGGAATGATGCAGTGTCAGCATGAGAATCCAGAAGCATCAGGTTCAAGGTTTCAGCTTGATTAAGCATGATCCGAGTGCTAGTCTGTGTTACCAGCATTGCAGAAACTTGATCACGGCATCTTCGTAGGCAGATACAGAGACATGGTAAGCAGAGACAAACAACTAGCCCAAGTAAGGCAATTGTACACATGGAGCCAATTAGAATTTGGAATCCTGAACCTAAACTAGAAAACCATGAGCCAAGGGATCCAAATGGATCACTGACATCAAGTCCTTTCCAGGTTTGCACCGGTACATGTGCTATAGACATCATGTTCCGAGTGATTTCCTCAATCACTTCACCCTTGTCGTCTATTTGAAGACAACAGTTACTGAGGTTAAATTTACCAGATAATCCTCTTTCTACAGCTAGTATATAATCTAATGCTAGATGATTCTGATAAATAGCATTCCAAAAACCCTTTTGCTGAGTGGCTAATATTCTCAGTGCTTTAGCAGTTTCATTAGTAATTATTTCAACAACAGCTTGCAATCTTATAATACGATTCAACATATAAATTGGAGTTCCATAACCCCAAGAGCCTTTCTAATAGGTTACAATATTGAGCCAATAAGAATTTACCATTTGAGCTTACATGGTATAGTTGAGAAAAGATTGAGATAAACAAGAAGAATTGCCTATAGCTATAGTGTGTAATACTGTGTAAGGGCTATGAATGCACTTTGTTGCAACGATGGAGTGGGCCAATATCCACTGCGCTTTACATGAGATAGGATCGGTGCTTTTACACATGGGGGTCACAAATATAACAATCAAGAGGGATAACCTAGCAGAGCAGTTGGACATCCTTCTTAAAAGGTACAGAGAAAACATGAAGAGGTAATCCATTGAAATGGACAAGGAGGAGAAGGAAAAACAACAAAAACATAAGGCATGTTCTGGTCATAGGTAGGAGTAAGTACAGTTGCATATCCTTGTGAGAGGAAGCCTCAGAATGGGTAAATTTCTACAAGGAGATCAATCTCAGAATAAGCACAAAGGCCATAAAACTACCAGGAAATATTTGTGAGAGGGTATAAACAAACTCCAGGTAAAATCTGAAAGGAAGTGTTACAGGAAGAAATGTTCAAAAAGGTTACAGAGAAATCAGAGTATAAAGGGAATAGGATATTGGAATATAAAAAGCCAGCAAAGTAATTACTATAGGTACAGGCTGTAGAAGAAAGAATAAGTCAAAGAGATGCAGAGGTACCAACAGTAAGACGAGTGGGAAAATGCTAGAAATAGCTTACAGCAAATAGGACAGCATGAATGTAACGTACTCTGATGTAGCAGAAATATATATGCACATAAGAAAAGGAGAAATCCAGAGAAAAACCTGATAGTTAAAGGATAAGAGCGTGTATGGCCAAGCCAAATCATTACCACATCTATAGGTCACATCCCAGAATGCGGGTAGGGAATATACTTAAAAATGAGGGAAACCGACCTTTCGGTAGGGAGTCAAAGGGCAAATGTCATAACTAAATCTTGAGGAGTGTCTCATTTATGGACTTGTATCCATTGTTGGGCAGGGACTTCAGTAGGGTCAAAACAGGTAATGGTTGTATGCACATACACTGTATTGTGTGGAATTATGAGAACGGTATGTAACTGTCCCTTCACAATCATAAGGGAATTCGTATAGCAGAGTAGAAGTTTTAGTCGTACCATCTATAGTTACTGTGATGCAAGCATTACAATTCGGGTCAGTGGTGCATACAGGGAGTATGCCATTCCAAAAGTATAATGCACAAAGAAGGATAAACATGTTAATGCAAAAAGTGAATACCAAACTGGAAATACAAAAGCAAACTGATAGTAACAAAGAAAAGAAGGCAAAGAAAAAGGGCTGTTGAAACATTAGGCAAGTGCAGTCATGTGACAAAGCATCTGTAGGCCCAATAGTGGATAAAACATTGTCCAGGGATAAGGGATTCAAGAAAACATTTGACCATACTGGGGCATATCTCGTTCTAAGAGAGCAATCAGTGGGATATAGTATGTGGGTAATGTAATCAAGGCAGCTTTCATAGACACGGATAATGGGTGAAGAAAAGCATATTACATAATCATATACGGATATAAGAGGTTGGAGTTAGACAGGGAAGATACTACAAAATTTAGAAAAACCAGCATTAATTCTGTCCAAATAATGGCAATTTGCAAATAGGACCAAACAGCATCTGAGCAAGACAAAAACAATGAATACGATGTATGATGGCAGTCTTTGAAAACAGTTCACAGTCCAAGTCAGGATAATCTTTGAATTCAATGATGCAGATGGGGGAAAACAGGTCATTCAGCTTAGTGCGCGTCAGGGACAGGAAACAGAGCCGTGCAGTTCGACAGTAGGTAAGTTACTTGATCAGAAGCTACCATAAGAGCAAAACAAATTCAGATTAATTAGGGAGAAGAGTTCACCACAGACATCACATCACAAAAAACATTAAACTTTGACACACAACGGCACTCATTCATCAGAACACAGAAGACAAACAAGAAACACATGGTTTACTGCTGATGAGCTCAAACCCCTAACCAAAAATAAAGGTAGGCCAAAAAAAAACATAAAAAAGTACTGAGAAAATGTCTAGATCGATCTAGAATAAAAACAAAAGAAAAAGCAAAAAACAATCAGTTGAAAAATGAAAAACAATGAAAAACTGAGAAAAAGAAGAAAATGTAATCTTCAAATGGTCCAACGACTATTGACCTGGGGAAACATAAAATCTGAGAACAGATAAAGGTTAGAGGAATTACAACTCATTTGAAACTAAATATCCTGATATGAATTCAGCAAACTACAGTCATAAAGCTACTGTTGGTTCTTTAATATAGCTGCGCCACTAGGAGGCGCTGTGCTCATTAATATTCAGCTTTCACTCTTTTTTTTTTTTTTTCCTGAAAGTCAGACCTATGACAAAATCATTGTTACCGGGATAACTCTTGCGCTGCAGGGGAAAACCTTCACCTCTGTGAAAGGAGGAAACATCATTAATTAGAACATATAACTGATACATAAGGGCAATTTTCCAGTGTGCAAGAAAAGACTTAGGACTGTACTGTAAGTATGCCAGCGCAATGACCAAAGCACTGTATACCGTGAAAGAGACAGAATCCTGACTGCTAAAGAATTCAAGTTGTACTCAATGTCCCAAGAACAATGAATTATCTTAGTAACATTCAATTCCTTGCTAATCCATGGTTAAACTAAACACACGTACAGCCTTTATCACCTTCCTGTGAGAAACCCTATCTCCGTCACCGCACAGCGAGACAAGCGGTGAGCTTGAAACATGAAGGCAGATCCCTGCAAACTGCAGCAGATAATGCCCTCAAAGCCAACTGATCACGGACTTCTGTAGGAAAGAGTACTATACAAACATTGGTCAGGAATAAATAGAGAAAGGAAAAAACTAAAAGTGCAGGGGAGGGTACGCTTTCCAGTAAACTAAACTGATCAAAGTATGAAAAGGGAGTCTCTTGTTATTGTGTGTATGTGTATGTTGGTGTGGCCATAGGCAAATGAAAGGAAAGAATTTAATGAAACCTAAAAACAGTAAAAGTCCAGGATGTATAGAGCAAGGAGGATGAAAGGAAAAGATGCAAACTGCGGCACCCTGTAAATTGTCCCACCAGAGAGGGAGACTAGGGATGGCCTCAGCACTGGCCAAAGCCCTGCGGGGGCGGAACTTAGAAAATATAGCTGTTGCAAACAAAATGTAAGAATTATAGAATACCTTAAACCAAGAAATAACCTGCGTGTAGTATCCTGAAAATATGTCCTAGCAGATGATGCCATAAAAGTCAGCCGTGCAGGCAGAGCTGGGAGCAATGGAAAGGATAGCTCAGGACAGAGGACAATAATAAACAGAAAAAGAGAGAGAGAGAGCTCACAAGGTTCAAGAGTTATTTATTGGTGTATTTGTATGTTCAAGTAAAGACAGAGCACGGGCCAGAGCAATGCAGACAGAAAAGAATAAGCAGTGAACACAGGAATAAAGGGAATGGCAGAGGGAGGGGGTGTCATGACGTCAGCCGCCAGAGGACTCAGCATGAGCCAGGACAGACAGGCACGGAGAGGCACTAAGATAAGGAGCTTGAAACAAAACTTCACTTCCCACCAAGCACCACGGAAGGGGACAAGGGAGTGGGAGGAGACACAAGAAAATGACTACCAATCCCAGGAGGCAAGGCCAGTACCTGAGGCTCTCAATTCACAACTGAACACTACAGGAAGAGAGGGGGGGCGAATAGGGGCGAAGCAGACTGATGGGGTCCGCCCTCCCCCTGATACAGGAATTTGCGAGGGAGGGGCTGGGGGGATGGGAAAGGCGAGTTTTGCCCTGCGCCTCTCATCTGAAACAAAGAACAATGAAAAAAAACCAGAACGGTTAACTAGAAAGAAGGACAGCAGTGTAGATGTCCAAAATTCAGGGCTCAGTAACTATGCTAAAAGTAGGCAAGTCAACTTCCATGCAAAAACTGCAATTCCCATCATGCACCAAAAAAATCCCAGAGGAGCACAAAGGTAGGAAATCAAACAGATAATTAAAGGAAAGTAACTGTAAATCACAAAAGTGGTTCAGAAACTAACGGGAGCTAAAAAAAAAGGAACAGAACATTTGCAGGCAGGAAAGCATAAAAACTGTTATATAAAGGAAAGTAAGCAATTCAGTGGCAGGAGAAGGGGGGGGGGGGGCTGAAGCTCCCCCTGCGTTCTGTATCTGTGTGCTAACAAGCCACAAATTGTAACATGACAGCAGGCAGAAAAAAAGGGAGGGGGGATCACCTCCGTTCTCTGAGCAAAGAAAGAAATTCCAAAGGGTGGGGCACGAGCACTAACGTCCAAATAACCCAGGCACTTAACTCAGCAGCAAGAAATGCCGAGCGTAAACTACGGAAGGGGAATCACAGAGAACAGTAGAAACAGCGTCAGAACTAAGCTGAGCATTGGATGTACGTGGAAAACATATTTAAGATCAGTTAAAATAATCTCTGATGCTGTAACTTCTCCCAGTTTTTTCTTTTAAGGTCAGAGTTAGTAGGGGCAGTCCAGTGATGGAAAGACAGCACAAGTAAAAGAAGAACAGAGCAGTGGGCGGAAGAAAAGCCCTTTGGAAATGCAAAGCGAACAGCAATTAACACAGCAGGCGATCTCTCAGCCTCACGGGGAAACCAGAAACCTGGAATCAGCCAGCAGTAAAGGCGATAGACAGGCACAAAAAAAACAGAGAGAGAAAAAACTAAGAAGACCAGAATTCAATGCGGTCACAGGGGATACACTGCGGTGGGGGCTACCACCAACTCTTTCACGCACGCCTATCGCTCCGTGAGCGCGGAACAGAGAGGGGGAAGGGAGCAGGCAAGAAAAGAACAGACCATGAGCAATGAAGCCAGAAAACTTTAATAGCTGCAGTTAAACTAACAAGGGAAGCCAGTCACACAAAGAAAACGAAAGTGAAAGAAAATCAACACAGCAAAAAATAGGAGAAGACAAACAGGCAGAGAAAGAGACAGAGAGAGAAAAAAAAAACTAACAAAACCAGAATGCAATGCGTTTACAGAGGACGAAGCAGGGCAGGGAGGGGGGGGGGAGGTGGAGGGCCAACGCCCAAAGTACCGAGAGAAACAAAGAAAGCCAGACACGAGCAGGCTCTGACGTAAGCAGGAAGGAATGTGCAGGGGGATGGGGCGTGACAACGCACAGCACCAAAAAAGGACAAAACTAAAGGGGGGGAAGCAAAACTCAATTACCCAACATGCACGGAGAAGAGACAAGGGAGGGGCGAGTTGGGAGGGGCGAGGAGGGAAAGCGAGGTGGCAGATAGAAGGATGAACACCAGACAAAGAAACCGGTCGCCACTTGGCACAGGAATGCAAAGGAATGCAAGGGGGGGGGGAAGGCGTCTCCCGCCTCAAGAAACAAAGAAAGTGCAAGCAGAAGCAAGGAAATGCAAGGGAGAAAGTAGAAAAACATACAGCATTTAAACAGAGCAAATTAAACAGTCAGAGAGAGAGGGAAGAAAGTGAAGGCAAAGGAGAAAAGAATGCAGAAGGTTTACAACTACAATAAACGGAACAGCAGAGAGAAAAAAAGGGAGGGGGAGAGGGGGAGCAGAAAATCTGCACGAGAACACCAAACTGAAGTGAAAGTCTGAAAGGTTGAAATAATACAGAACAAAACCTGCTAAATTAGCTCGTTGGTATACACACACATAGCTGGGAAAAAAAAAAAAAGTACTCGAAAGCAGATTCCACAGACAGTAAGGAATGTCATTCAAAAGAAGCACGAACTACAAGTTAAACTAGGTCTGGCAGACTAACAAACTATAGTAAAAAATAAAAGAGAAGACACAGATAACTGAAACATTAATCAAATCAATCACTTTTTCTTAAAAAAAATTAAAATTAAATCCCATACGTACCCAATCATGAACTGAAGGACTTCTCCCTATGGATCAACGTCTTGAATCCAAAGGTGAGAAGAGTTTAATGGTGACCTCCGTGGCAGCCACCGGACTCACTTCACGATCTTGCCAGTACTAAAGTACGCTAATGACCCCAGGTCACCCTAAGTGGAACTGGTTAATTAGTCAAAAGCTTTAAGCAGGTCCGCAAACTGCTGTAGCCGGTAAGTCACAGGAAAGGGGCGCAAATCCTTTCCTATGAATCCCAGCGGTGGCTCCAGATGTTAAAAGAGGAGCGTCCCCTGTGTCTAATTACAGAATAAATACCAGCTTCAGACGGTAATAAAGAAAGGGGTTTATTAATACAGGTAATTATATAGAGGAAGGCGGATAATTCCTCTAGGAGCAGAAAAATACAGAAAGAATTTAGTACAAGCAAAGGTGTACAAGGTCTGTTTAAAATCTGCTCAGAGATCTTAACATGTGCATCAGCTTATAAAGGGTCTGGGGTCTGCTATTATCAGTCATCTGCATAATCCACACCCTTTACCTTTAATAGCCAATCGATATATATTTTAACATGTGTACTTTAGCTTGCTCTTACTATAGGCCACAGGCCTCTTCTTATCAGTTAGAATAACAAACTTAGTTCCATCCTTCCAGGAATGATGTCATCTGTGCTGGATAATTCTCTGGCAAGTTCAGTAATCAGTGCTTCATAGTGCTATAACTACATATGTGCAGGATATATGCAGTGCACTATTCTACAGTCCATTGGCCTCAGATGGCTTCGTCCCACATGCCTCGCCTCAATATTCGCTTTCTCCACAAGCCTCGGGAAAATGGCGACCGCCGCGTCTGCTTGCCACACTCTCTAGTGTCCCCGGAATGGCTATGGCAAGGCTTTCCGCCATGATTCACCTGAGGGCCTTCTAGGGTGCGCACACGTGTGCTACCCATGTCTTTATTCCAACACTGGCGCGAACCTTGGGGGAGTCCCCCTCGAGTGTTGTCACTACATCTGGGTATTTAGGTTGCCCATTTGCTGACTGACTTTGAGTTAGCAAGGATTGGATTCGTCCGGACTAAGCTGCTCTGCCGCTTCTCGCTGCTGTTGGAAGCTGTCTCTACCCTCCAGGGTTTTACTAACTTGGGTCCTCGGGGGCCCTATGTTTCTTTCCAGGTGCCTATCTAATATCCAGGTACTCGCTGCTCGAGGGTCTGAGCTATCTACCTTGGTACTATTATTTCTACCTGCTGGGAACTCCACCATTACAGCTACAAGAGTGTGAGTAATTAACATCTACCTGTCTGTCTCACCTACAGCTCCCCAATGAAATCCTGCATTGGATCTCCCTATACCACCATTGTGGGACGGGTCTCCTCAGCCGAGGACCCCAGACTGCTGCTGCAGGAATCTACTCACTACTGCCACCTCTGGTGATCACTACAAGCTGTACAATAAAAACTATCTCTGTGTTTGTGCATCTGAGTCTAGCCTGGTACTGCAGTTCCCCGCGGGGCTCCTCCCCGTGGGAGTGGCCATCATTGCAGCACCTAAGAATCCACCAAACACCTCAAAAACATAACAGGTACATAGCTACAGACTTGAGATAGTTACAGACTTGCCGCAACAACCTGCATACTCAAGCTGTGGCCTGCCTCAGAAAAAAAAAAATACAGATCTTCCAGAATTCATTGTTAAAAAATACTGAATGATGCCTGACAAATTTACATTATCAGCACAATTAAAAACAAAACAAAACCTGGTCTGCTGAACCCAATCATGATGAATCTTGAGGCTGCCCATTCTCAGGACTAAGAGATTGATCTGCCAATTGACTTTACAAAATCCCTGGATCAATAAGACTGTCTGTGCCCAACAATGAGGTATGATATCCAATACAGATATTGTAGTGGTTGGGAGAAGAGTTGTCAAGTCTATGTCATACTTTACTGCTTGAATCAGCTGATGACATGAGAGATTCCAAGGCCTCTTAAATACAATACCAACATGTTATGTTAAACATAAGAACATAAGAAATTGTCATACTGGGTCAAACCAAAAGTCCATCAAGTCCAGCATCCTCTTTCCCAACAGTGGCCAATCCAGGCTATAAGTACCTGGCAAGTACCAAAACACTAAGTAGATCCCATGCTACTGGTGCCAGTAATAGCAGTGGCTATTCTCTAAGACAACTTGATTAATAGCAGTTAATGGATTTCTCCTCCAAGTTGTATTAGAATGTGAAGCTACTATTGAATGAAGGGCGTTAGCTGACTGCAGTGCTTCTCATGTCTGCCTATCCATCAGACTTGAACTCTGCTTCATGCCAGATCAAGGTGCCTCCCTCTACAGCTATGAATCTGCTTGCTAGCTATCCAGAACACCAAGGAATGTTCAATGACCCAAATTATTATTTCTTCATGGGGCAGGCCTGAAATGACATTTAAAAATACAGAGTATTTCTCTCTGCTATTTATGACAATAAAGATGCTGATTGCCATTTCTTGATTACCTGTGTGATGTTGTCTGGCAGCCCCACCTGGACAGCAGTGGTTAAAGCCACAATATGGAGAGAAAGAGCTTAAAAGAGCTTAGGTTTGAGAACTTCTAGGTGCTACAGGACTGCATTTAACTAGGAATGTGCAGAGGCAAAGTTTTCATTTTGGTTCATTTATTTGATAGGATATCTCCATTCATTGCATTAGTTTCAAATTTAAAAAATAGTTTGTTTCATATGGTTTTTTTTTTTTGTTTCCCATTAAAGTCATTGGGGAAAGCAATGACGCCTATTTTGAGCTTCAAAATCAGGGTTTTCTAATCAATTCTAATAAAACTTGTAGGTTTACAACATCAGAAGGAAAAAGAGAACTCCAAGGCCTGACTGTGGCAAAGTGACACCAAAAGTGGAATGAATAGTCTAAAGTACCTTAATGGGGCAAAAAGTTATAAGCAGTGGCAGGAGCTCTCCAAGACATTGTCAAAGGAGCAAAGCAGCAACAAGAGTGTCAAGAACATCCCAAGGTTCCAAAAGATGGCATCAATAACAATGGTATGAACCCTCAAAGGCAGCGCAAGATAGGCAAAGTGCTACCAAAAGTGGTGCAAACATCGTAAATCATCATGAAGGAGGAACAAGCAGCAAAGGTGGTTAGAAAAAAACCTAGGCACTGATAGAGGAACATAGCAGCACTAATAGTGGCATGAAGACTCCAAGACATGATCCGAGATACAAAGTAGCTATCCATAGTAGCAAGAATATCTCAAGGTGAAGAGTCTGAGGTATGGCAGTAAGTCTGAGTGGCAGAAAGACCGCCAAAGGAATACAATCTGGGATATGGGTGCAGGGCTGAATGGTAAAAGATCCCCAAGGTATAGCATTTGGGGTATGGCAGCCGGGCTGATTGACACAAGACCTCCAAGGTGGTTCATAAGGAGAATGGCAGTAAAACAGAGAGATACCAATACCTCCAAAGTGGTATATTCATGGATATGGCTGCTTGGTAGAGTGGCAGCAAGACCTCGATGCTGTAGCATAAGGAGCATGGCAGGTAGGCAGAGTAGCAGCAACAACCCCAAGGTTGTAAATTGAGATGCATGGCAGAAAGGCAGACTGGTTGCAAGATCCACAAGGAATAAGCTGTATGGAATTGCAAAGAGCATAAAAGAATCAAAATCTCAAAGGAATACAGTGCAGAAAATCACAAATATCACAAATGCATTAAAACTTCCATGGTGTACAGGGCAATCAATCACAAACAGCACAAAGGTGTCACAAACCCCAAGGCAAAGAGATCAGTCAATCACAAGCAGCAAAACAGAAAACCAGAAAAGAAGTGGGCTCGGGAAAAACTTGTATTTTTCTTCTTTTTTCACATATTTATTTTGGGAACAAAATACCCCAGGATAACAAAGAAAGAAGTTGGGTGGCAGAACTAGGCTGGATCCAAAAGCAAATTACATGGAGGCACCTAAGCTCCCAAGGTGGTATATTTGGGGCATGCAGGTAATCATAGTAGCAGTAAGACCCCTAAGGTAGTACATCTAGGGTATGGAAGGTAAGCACATTGGGAGCAAGACCCCAAAAGTGGTTAATCTGGCGCATGGCAGTTAGGCATAGTAGCAGCAAGACCCCAAAGATGGTTCATTTGGGGCATGACAGGTAGATATATGGCAGCAAGACCACTAAGGTGAAACATCAGGCAGCTAGGCAGAGTGGCATCAAGATTTACAAGGTGCTATCCCTTTCCCCCTTCAGGCTTCAATGAATTTACCCTGCTAATATCCTGTACCTCTCTGTCAGGGCCTTCAGGAATAGATTCCCATGGTCCTTGGGTACCAGCCACAGGGCTTCCCTCACTGCCAGGTGCAGTAAGTGTGCGAAGGAATGGATACCCCAAAAGCCTCCATCATCTCCTGCCCTTATCATATTTTTTTCCACTATCTATCCCAAAGAAATCTAAATGAAGACTCCTTCCTTTCTGGTCTAGCCACTACCCTCCAGCATCTTTCTTATGGCTGATAGAATATTTCACGAGGAATGACGATTATCCATCACTTGCACCTTGCTATTTGGTCTCCTCTAGAGCTGCTGCCTACTCCTGTCTTGGACAGGTCCCACCAGTGTGCCATCAGGGAGAAAAAGCATGAATAGCATTTGTCACTGGTCCAGATATCACAAGTGAAATGCATGTTACTCCCCTCTGCCTTAGTCAGTTTTGCCTGTATATGAATATGACCCTGGTTGAAAAGGTTAGGGATAAGCTACCTATTAAATGTAGTACTGGAGAGTAGTTTGTAATTGTGACTAACACATGCAACAGGTGCTTAAAAACCACATTCTCCACTACTTGAAGGGAATGGTCATCAAGGGCAATCATTTCCCCATTACTACTTTCAATGCTGAAAGCTTCTTGCCCCAGGTCAGTGATACAGCACACTACCCCACTTCCTCTATGGTAGGCTGCCTCTGCAGACGCATGTCAGGGACCTGCTGGCCTGCCACCTATCTGTTGGAAGGGGTTGTAGGATCAGCTTGGGGAAGATTCTTCCACTTTTCAACCCCTTTCTCTGGCTTTTACTTTGAATGGCAAAAGGAGTCGCCAGACTAGTACTACCACCCTCCCCTGATGCCAATGCTAGTGGGTGCTGCTTCTGCAGGTTATGCTGTATACCAGCATTTTTTATATGTCCCTCTTGCTTCCCTTGACTAATATCCTTCCTGAAGCGAATGCACCAAGCAAGATGTGAGTCTTTCCTCACGTTTAAGTGCCTCCAGATTAGGAATTTCTTCTATGATTTATTTTCGACATCCTTGGGGGCCAATGCTAGCACTGGAGTTGAGGTTGAGGGTGGACCTTGAAGAGAAATTCCAAGGGCATCACTTATTTTCTCTATATTTATTTATTTTTTTTTTATTTTTTTTTTATACCGGCTTTCGCGACCAGAGGTCGCATCAAGTCGGTTTACATTTAACAAGTCGTGCATTGAACAGAGAACTCAAGCTATTAAACAGGTGCTGAAATAGTAGTTACAATGAACAAGGAAGATTACAACTGGGAGAGGAGAAAGGAGACTTTTCTGGCTGCAGAATGGCAGGAGTAGAAGGCAGGTCAAGACAGAAGCAAGTGAAATTTGGAGAGTCTGTGCCACTGCCACTTTTTCCTCTTCCTTTTCCTCTCTGTCTCATGATGGAATTTATAGTGCCTACTAGGGGTTTGGATATCACAAAGCAATTTATTTGACACTATACCACTACTCACATTACCACTCTACTGTATGCAACAATGTATGCTACACATATACAAACATAAATACATATATAGTGTATATGTGTATTGTTCAGTGCACTGCTGATTGACTCCTTTTCCACACACAAAATACTGTTAGAAGGTTAAATAGAACCAACATGGCTTGCAGCCTTGCAAAACTCTTCTTAATCTTCACTTGTCAGTGTGCTAATCTCACTGTACTACCCTAGATACTCAGACATAGACAAAAGCTCTACTTCAATCTACCCTTGCCCAAAGAACAGAGAAAGTACAGTGCCTGCCATGGCCTCTGTTTTTCTTTTTCAGTGAATGAGACCACTGTGACAGAGAAGATCAGAAACAGCCCTTTACAAGTGCCAAAACCAACTTTTTAAAGCTTCTTAAAAGCATAACCTTCTCTATCAACTGCTAGAGAGGAAATAGAGATTTTCTTGCACTTGCTCAGACTTATCAGTAGAAGGACATCTGTATCACTTGATCTAGATAGCAGCTATAGGCTAGTTAAAAATATGCTTCCCTATGATTTGTCCTTCTTCTGGTCTACTTGCCAACTTATCCTGACTCAACTCCCAGGAGATTGTGATGTCACATAGGCAAGAGTTGGTTACTAAGTTACCTGTACCTGTTTGCTTTCTCAAAGCACAGCCAAAGACTTGAATGGGTCATAGGTTTGAATAGGAAACATAAATGAATGAGATTAAAATTTTAATTTACATTTGTGGGCACCCTCCATTTACTTGGGAGTCCACAAATGAAATGAAAATTGACTCATTCATTCTTTTTTACTCATTTGTTTCAAATGAGTATACATCCCTACTAATAACCTGCCAGTGGGATAAGTCAAGTTCCCCCTTGTACTGCACTCTGCCGAGCAGCCTGAGAGTATACTAAAATTTAAAATGGGCACAACTGAATTTAATATGTGTGTCTGAGCTTTTGTTTGGTTTTGGATCTGTGTGCTCACAATTACAGCTATTCTCCTTGTACAGACATCTTATTTGTAGCAACCTGCTAGTACTATTTCTGTATGTAATGGCCCCTATGGGTTCATTACCAGTTATACCCTGGTTTAACTCATTTAGCAAGGGATAATGGAGTTTGGGATGGAGGGGAGGTGCCATTTCGTACAGTCCCTTCCTTTGAGAGAGCTGGGATTGCTGTCATCCTCTGTGGGTTTTATAAGCAGCTCTCTCCTGAGAGCTCTGGAGGCAGTGTAGTTGATTTTAAGAGTTACAGGAGGTGTGTAGACCTTTTCCTGAATTGGATTTTGGGGCCTTCTCTAAGGGCTCAGGCAAACCATGCCTGGAATCTGTGAGACAAGTCAGGGATCTGCTCTGTCCATCTACTCCCTGGTGGGGAGGGATGGGACCCCAGGATGTTTTGGGATTTTTTTCAGAGCTTTTATTTTGTAAGAAGCCTGGTGGGACCCCTGGGTACTGCCTGGGGGGAGGGCATGGGGAATCCTCTCTGGGAGTCCAAGATTAGGGAAGATCTGTCCTTCTGCACCCTCAGTGAGGACAGAGGACTGGCGGTGACCTGAAGTTAGGATCTTCAGGTGTTTTGCCTCAGTTTGGAGAAGAATAATTTGTGTTGAAAAGATCAGGGAGGAAGTTTTGGCTGCCCCTCTTCCTAACTTACCATGGAACAGCTGGAGCTGCTTGTTCCAGAGGGGATCCCTCCTATCAGGGATTCAAAAAATGAAAAAGAAAACAACAAACAACTAAAGCCCACATTTAAAATATGGGGGGTTATGCGTGTGGTCGGGCCTTATTTACTCCGAGCGCATAATAGAAAGGGCCCAGTCACTCGCGTAATCCGCGATACGCACAGAACTTCCGGGTCAATGAAAAGGGGCAGGCTGGAGGCATAGTCTGGGCGGGGATGGGGAGAGATTGGGCCAGTTGGGACAGTGGCCATAAGGCCCTGTCCCAGGGAATCGTGTGCCGACAGCCAGCCAGTGCATGTAACTTACTTCTGCTCCAAAGGAGCAGGTAAGTTAGAAAACAAAACATTAGGGTAGGTAGGTAGGGGGTAGGGGTAGGGGAAGAGAGGGGAAAAGGTAGGAAGCTTAGGTAGGGGTATAGAGAACTGGGGAAGGTCTACTCATGTCGCCATGTGTTGGTTTACAAAATCCCCCCCGCTGTGCATGCGAGTGTGAACCCATGTGCATGCCGATTATAAAATAGGACACACATGTGCACACAGATATTGTATTTTATAACATACACATGGCGCGGGTTTTAAAACCGACCCCTTACTGTGAGTAAAGACCCACTTGAGACTATTGAGAATACCCTTCTAGAGTCTTCACCCCTGGGGAGAGAAAGGATTTTGACTCTCTCTGCATAGACTGTGTTTACCCTTGATACCAGAATTTGGAAGGATTTTTCCTGTCCCATCCAAGGATTCTCTGCTCACCTGGAAACTTTACTTTTTCCAAGCCCTGGAAAGTGAATGTTTCCCCTGTCTTGGTAACTGAGATCTAGGCACAGATATTAAAAAATGTTTATAAACTATCTTAAAATTATCAGATTGCTGAGAACTACAATAATAGGAAAGACAAGGGAAATCAATTGGTGTTATGGTTTCGAGGTGTTTGAGTGGATTCTTGGGTACTGTGGGAGATGGCCATGCCCACGGGGAGGGGCCCTGTAGGGAGCCACAGTACTGGGCTAGACTCAGGATGCACAAACGCAGCAAGGAAGCAGCAGAGTAGCTTAGACCGGATGAGTCCAATCCAATCGATCCGAATCAGGATCCAATCCTTGCTAACTCAACAAGCTAGCAAACAAGCTTAGGCTAAATACCTGGATGGCGTGACGTCACTTGAGGTGGACGCTCCCGAGGTTCCCGCCATGACATGGATAAAGGCGTGGGAAGCATGTGCGCGCGCACCCTAAGAGGCCCTTAGGAGAATCATGGCGTGAGGCTTTGCCGTAGCTGTTCCGGGGATGCTGGAGGACGCGGCTTGCAGACCGGGCTGCAGCCATCTTCCCAAGGCTAGCGGGAGAGCAGGGGAAAAGGTGAGGCACAAGGGCCGAAACCGTCTGAGACCAATGGATGCAACAATTGGCACATGAGAAATAAATTTAACGAGGGAATGTAAGAACCTCAGCACAACGTACTGTCTAAAATGTGAACACTGTTATATTATCAAATGTTCTGTTGTCCTCGCCCTATGCCCTAGGGGGCAGATTTTAATACCTACACGCGGGCGTAGATTTGTATGCGCAACCTGGCGCACACAAATCTATGCCCAATTTTATAACATGCGCATGCAGCCGCATGAATGTTATAAAATCTGGGGTCGGCACGTGCAACAGGGTGCACACTTGTGCACCTTGAGCATGCCGAGCCCTATGGGAGCCCCAATGGCTTTCCCTGTTCCCTCCGAAGCCTCTTGAGTCAACTGTGTCCTCCTTCCCACCCCAGCAGACTGATGTTCAACACCTCTCTCCTCCTCTTGAGATCAGGCTCTCAGACCTCTCTGAGTCAGTGACATTCACACACACACACATAGTTTCCCTGATCAGAGGGCCCCCTGATCAGAGGGCCCCCCCACCCACAAGGTTAGAACTAGTGCCCCCCCAACAACTGAACAATCCCAGTCACAAAGTATGTATGTCTCCTGGAGACCAGGCCGGCGGGGCCGAAGAAATGAAGACTGTCGCTGCTAGTCACTACCGGAGACCAGGTGGCGGGGACCAAAGAAAAGAAGACCAGCACTGCCAGCCGCAGCCGGAGACCGGGCCGAAGATGAGCATTTCAGCTGGGGGCCTTTGTGTGTGTGTGTGTGTGTGTGTGTGTGTGTGTATGTATTTGAGATCGGAAGCGTGCTTCTGTGTATGGGTGGTGTGTATGTGAGAAAGGGAGGGTGCTTCTGTGTGTGTGTATGTGGTGTATATGTGAGAAAGGAATGGTGCTTCTGTGTATGTGCGCATGTGGTTTATATATGAGAAAGGAATGAAGCTTCTGTGTGTGTGTATGTGATGAGTATGTGAGAAAGGAATGGTGCTTCTGTGAGTGAGACAGGGAATGTGCTTCTGTGAGAGTGTAATGTGTATGTGAGACAGGGAGGGTGCTTCATGTATGTGAGACAGGAAGGGTGCTTCTGTATGTGTGCGCTGTATATGTGAATCAGGGAGGGTGCTTGTGTGTGTCGATGTGTGTGTACAAGAGAGAGATGAAGCATGTTTTTGGCTGGCTGTGACTGTGAGAGAGAGGGGGCATGTGTGTGATTGAACCTATTTGTAAGTGAGATAGAACATGTGTGTGATTGAGAGCTTGTGTGTAAGTAAAATAGAGAGAGCATGTGTATGATTGAAAGCCTGTTAGTAAGTAAGAGAGAACGAGAGCTTTGTGTGATTGAGAGAGACTGGCCAGAGAGGTGACATGTGTATGTGTGAGAAAGACTGATCAGGGAGTTGACTGGTATGTGTGTGCTTGTGTGTGTGTGAGAGAGAGAGACTGGTTGGGGAGATGATTGGTGTGTGAGAGACAGAAATTTATCCTGATGGTGTGTCTGGTGTATGTGTGAGAGAGAGAGAAGAGACTAGTTATGGTCTCTAAGGAAGAGGACCGTGAGGACAGCTTCAGCAGCTACTGCTGCCTCTGGTGTGACCCTCAAGGGAAAGGAGTAGGAGAACTGCTGGAAAGGGTAAGTAAAGGTGGCTTTTTAAGTTCATTTTTCTTAATTGACTACCATTTTAATTATTGGGTAGTATGTGATGTGTCTGCTGTTTTGAAATATTTTATTGGTGTTTGAAGAATTTTTAATAATTTTTAAGAGTTTTAATTGTTAGATGATGTTCTGTTCATCAGCTGTTTTGAAACATTTTTTCCTATAGTTTTACAAATATTTCTGTGTGGGAATTTATAACAGCTTGGCATATTCTGTTTTTCTAATGGAAGGTATATTGGTGTTTATGGCCTGGTTTAATATTTGTAGTGTTGCCTTTTTATAGGTAGGGTTGTTCCATTTGAGTGCATGCCATAATACAGATGTAACTTTATGCAGATTAGTTTGTGTGCATTAGTGCAGATCCTTGGACTTTGTTAGGTGCTATATTTCTGTTTCCATTTCTCCAGGTTTGCTCTGCATGCAGATTGGCTTTTTTTGGGTTTTCATTCCAGTTTGTCTCCATATTTGTAATTTGTGGTCTTTCTGTACTTTTTTTAAATTTTTAATTTATCTTCTTTTAACAACATACAAAATAAACATTTGTATTGGAAATTTCAGAGATACAAATCGGTAACAAATATATATTCAAAGTAAATAATGCTTTATATCCCACAAGAGGTCTATATTAGAATTTCCAAATATTTCTCTTAATTCATAGGAAACTCGAAGAGAAAGGAAACATTACGAGGAGTACATTATTGGAAACTTTTACATATTTGGTACCCATATTACATACCCTTATTAATTTTCATTCCCTATAATCTCATCAGGAAGTCTCCTCCCAGACCAAAAACCACTTAACTGATCCAGTAAGAAGAAAACATATGCATTCCTGGACAGTTTGATAATGCACTTGCATGGGTAGCGCAATACAAAGCTACCTCCTAATGCTTGGGTCTCAGGTCTCATCTGTAGAAAATCCTTTCTATGCTGCTGCATTGATTTAGCTAGATCGGGGTATACTTGTACGAGACCTCCACAGTATAACACATTTATATTTTTAAAATAATTCTTCATAATCTTAGAGATGCTGGATTCATCAAAAAAGGAAACAAAAAGTACAGCACAATCAACAATTTCTACATTAGAATTTTCTAAATATTCGGTCAGATTTTGAGTCTGACCCTTGAGCATTAGGAAACACTGAAGAAGTGCTGCTTCTTTTAGGCAAAAAGAAAAGTTTCTTAACGGCAGGTATCTCTTCCTGAGGAATCTTTAAAGTCTCCATTACATATTTCCTAAAAGATAATAGGGGTATTTCACCCATTACAATGGGGAAATTTAAGAATCTCAAATTTAGATGCCTCATATAATTTTCAATTGATTTGAGCCTTCTCGATGATGAAGCCCTTTCTGATATCATTATGGCATTAGTGTTTTGGAGACTTTTTATGTCCTCATTTATTTTCTTTATTGAATTATCCTGTTCGACGAATTTCTGATGTGTGTCCCATTCCAATACCCCAACCTTAATGGCAATATCATCAAGTTTTAGGGATTGATTGTCTACCTTAGCAGACATCCTCGACATAAGGTCCTAAATTGTATCAAGGGTCACAACCGCCGGTTTAGTTAATTGCAGGGGGAGGTCTTACCCCAAGTCCGATAGAGTTACCAGCCTCTCCAGATGGTCTACAGTCCTCTGTTGTCTCTTCCCCTCCTCTACTCAGTGTGGTAGTCACTTGGGGTTTCAAAATTCCTCCAGCTGCTCGAACCGCTCTGTTGGCTTCTGGACCACCCAGCTGAAACCACCCTATGATGTCATCATTACACGCCTCAGCTCCTCTGTCAGCGGATTGTGGCAACGCTCTTGGCGGTGTCCTGGGATCTGGAGGGCTCAATGAAAGTTCCCCAGGAGAGTATGATTCTCCTCTCACCAACTCTCCAGCAGAGGTTGAAGCCCTCAATTCAGTTGGGTTGATGGTGAACTCAGATATTAAACATTGTCTGAAGGCAGTATCCTTCAGACAACGTTTGAAGGATACTTTGCCTTTTCTCTTATGAGGCATAATTTTTTTAGAAAACAACGCAATCTGCTTTACTTCAGAAATCTGAGATCCGGAGCAAATGGAGTTATATCCTCTCAGGGCGCCATCTTGTTTTCTCTCCTTCACCTTGATCGTCTTTCTGTACTTGGTGAAGGTCGATCTTGTGTGTATGACTGAGGTGAGATATTTAACTAGCACGTAAGCACATAAAATACCTCATTTTATTTGTTGTGTTTTCTCAATTGGACATGCATTGGTGGTGAACTGCTATCTTTTTATAAGTAGGGCTATTGAGCCTGGTAGTAGAGGGAATCTGTGTTTCTGTTATTGAAATAACACCAGAATATCTTTTTTTGTATGGTGAGTTGTTCGGGGAATGTTCTAGTTCTGCTTTATACCCATTACTGAGGGTCGGTGTAGGGTGGGGTTAGCCCTGTGACTGTCATGTGTTCAGTGTGTCTCATATCTATCAGGTGTGTCCCGACAGAAAAAAGGTTGAGAACCACTGACCCAGGCAATTGGACCTCCTTCTTCTAGCCCTCGAGGACCGAAAGAGGAAATGTTTTGTGGGCCGGCATAGGCAGGAAGAAGGATGCCCAATCATCGTAGCTGGAAGGAGTGGCCAGAAGAAAAGACTGAGAGGGTCAATTGCAGCATCAGCCAGCCGCACGGTAGGAGAGAGGCAGGATTGGTCAGGCTGTATGGCTGAAGAGAGGCAGCGATCGACTGGGCCACGCAGAAGGAGAGAGGCAGTGATCGGCCGGGCCACACAGCAGGAGAGATGCACCAATCAGCCAGGCTACACGGCAGGAGAAAGGCGGGATCGGCTGAGCGCACTGCAGAAAAGAGGCAGCATCTTTGCTGAACGAGGAAGACAATGGAGGCTTCCTGATGACATGGAAGTCCAAGAAGAAAGCTGCTGCTGCTGCCTACACCTAGGATGGAGAGTAAAAAATATATATGCGTGTGAGCATGTGTGAGTGCATGTGTATATGAGAGTGCATGGGGAGAGAGAGCATGTGGGGGAAAAAAAGAGAGAGTGTGTGGGGTGAGAGTCTGAAGGGGAGAGAGTGCATTTGTGTTTGAGAGAGCATGAGGGGAAGAGAGAACGTGTGTGTGAGAGAGAGAGAGAGAGAGCATGTAGGGGAGAGAGAGAGCAAGTGTATGTGTATGTGAAAGCATATGGAGGAGAGAGCATATGTGTGTGTGTGTGTGAGTGACAGAGCATGTGGGGGAGAGAGTGAGTGTGTGTACGACTATGTTTGAGTAAGCAAGTATGCCTGTGTTGGAGCGTGTGTATGTGAGAGAGAGGAGAAAGTCTTTGTATCACAGTCCCTCTCATTAATCCATGACAAGCTCAGACTGAAAATCAAAAGTTCCCAGGTATGGATTGTGGGATATTTTTTATCCTTATTTTAATTATTGAGTAGTGTTTATGTGTTTGCTGTTTTGAAATATTTTATTGGTGTTTGGTAAAGCTTTCAAAATTTACATGAGTCTTTAATTATTGGATATTCTATTCATCAGCTGTTTAGAAATTATTTTATTAGTATGATTTTACTATTATGATTAATGATTTATATATCTTGATTTTATTGATTGTTTCATGAGGAATGGTGAAATTTTTGTTTTTCCATTGTTGCACTGTAAAGAGTCTGGCGTGATGCATTTTACAGTTCAGTTTTTGTCTGCACATTTCTATTTATACTTTATGTGGCTTTATTCTGTATTTGGTGAGGGTCTGTGTTCTGCATGCAAAGACTGAGATGTAGCATTCTTTTAGCATGTGGTTTCTCTATAGGGATCTGTAGTAGCTTGGCCTGTTCTGTTTTCCTGAAAGGAGGTGTATTGATATTTTAGATTCTGGTGTAATATTTTTGGTATTCTTTTTCATAGGTAGGGTTGTTATTCTTTGAGTGTTGGCAGGTAGTATTGTGTTGATACGGGAGGGCCATGCCGAAACATATCACAATAGGTATGATGCCATATGAAATCCAAGATGCAAAGTTTTCTTGTTGGCATCACAGCAGTGCATGAAATTATCACAACAACGTGTATATTAATTTTACCTCAGAATGTCATTTTTCATGTAAAATATGTTGTTATAAGTGCATAATTTAAAATTGTGTATGGGGAGGTGGGGGGAGGGGGCGCCAGGCTGTAAGGTTTGCCTAGGGTGCCTAATACCCTTGCACCAGCCCTGAGTATATCCCTGCTGCCATCACTGTGCCAAATTCAAAAAGGCATAGACTGACCTGATGCTGCTCTATACCTGGTATGCATGAGTGTGGCCATAGTGCTGCATCTGGTTATCAATTTGGCATGGATGAGGCTAGTGGTATTTTTCTAGATAGAAAAGGTACCGGGTGGGGCCCAACTGCAGCCTCCACCTTCTACTTTTTCCCATGGGAAAAAGAAAGTGAGCTGAAAAATGTTCTGGATTGGTGACCTGGAAATGACATGACCTGGCTGAAAATTAAATTACCACTGGCTAGGCTAAGAGGGACATAATCTCCCTTCTTTTGCCAACCTGTCAAAGATAAGATATATCTATTTGGGTGGCATGGGGAAGAGGGTGAAGAGAATGTCTCAGAAGGTCTGCAGAGGTAGGTGAGGGACATCAGATCCTGAGGATTAGGGTTATGGGGTTTCGGGAAAGGGACTCATTGGCCCTGACTTTGTGGAGTGGTAAGAATTGCTTAGGCATTGGATTTTCTTAAAGAACAGGGGCTCAGGGGTGGGCGTTGAACATCAAGACTGCTGAGAGAAGGGGGAGTTTTTGTTTTAAAAAAGAACTACCCACCAAATCAAATAGGATGGGGAGGAGGGAGGATTTTCAGATCTGGGTACCCACAACTTTAATTTGGGAGGGCTAGGGAGGGGAGTGCTCACAGATCTTTGGGGTGGGGGGGGGAGGGGGGACCGAGGATCGGGCCACAGAGCCCACGCAGGTGCTGTTTGTTTCTATTTACCGCTGCACAACCAATAATATTCTTTGAATATTGCCAATTAAGATAAAGTTATCTGGGTAAACCTTCATAGATAACTTTGCAACCTAACCAGGAATATTCAAATCTAGCCAGTTAGGATTCAAAGTTATCCAAGTAGGTCTATCTAGATGTTTATCACACTGAATATCCATGCTAACTTTATCCAGCTAATTTTGACTGGATAGGTTAACCGTTGGAGGCTTTTTTGAATATTGTCATAAAACACACAATAACTTAATATCTTTTTAGTGTTATTTTATTTTTTGGATGGTTTATGTAATTTTTATTCTAATTTATTATCATTTTAATGTTTATTTATATTATTAATATGTACACTGTGGTGATAGAAACCTATTTCTGTATAACGATATAAAAAAGCTGTATAAATAAATAAATAAATACATACTGAAAATTATATTCCAATCATGGAATTGTTGTCAGATTAAAATATTTTACTGGATTAGCACAATAATTATCAAAACTATTGTATATGAGTTCTGAAACCACAGGGGTCCCTTCTTTAGATGTGACATCAGAGATATTATTCATATTTGAAGATGGGAACTATGTAATTTCAGTAGCTTATGTATGGTATTTCTGGATAATACTCACTTTGATCAAAGCCATCACAGCCTACAGAGAATCCAGTTTACCTCTAAGCCATACATCTATTAGATCACTGCATTACATTTCCAATCAGTAAAATGAAAATAAAATGCTTTTCTCTACCATTGTTCTCTAGGTTTTCCAAATTATTTTGTTTCCTCTCTCTTTTCTCATTACTTTACTTGCCCATACTCTCCTAATTCCTTTTCCAAGCTCTCTTTTCCATTTTTTTCTTTGTCCTTCTGTCTTCATCACTTCCTCTCCTACCTAAGCTTTTGACATCTCTGCCTCCAAATTTCTACTTCTCATCACCATTTCTTCACTTACTGTATTTCTAGATCTCACCTCACCATCTCCACATTCCTTTCTTTCACTATCTCTTATCTTACAATTCCCAACACTTCACCTCCCCAAATCCATTGTCCCTCTGAGCCCACCATCCTCCCCACAGTGGGATGCTTTCCCAATCAATCTCCTGCTATCTGGTTCACTGTCTTCTTACTTTCTTTATCATTGCTTATATTCCACAAATCCATTGGGTACGTTCAATGTGGATTACAAACTCTTAAATACACAGTCATAAACGTATACAATACATATCATATCCCAAAATCAAATAAAAAGGTAAAACAATTAAAACATTTATGTAAAAGCATCTGTAAAGAGACACACCTTCAATTTCTTTCTAAAAAAAACTTTCAGTTCCTTTTCCTCTCATAAGCTCTTATTAGGAAGATTGTTCCACAGGGTGGAGGAGACACAGGAAAAAGCATGGGCCCTAGTAATTTGTAATCTAAGAAAAGCATGCAAAGATGGTATAGCTAAAAGTTGTTGCTTTTGAGAATGTAGTGCTCTTTTAGGAATGTAAGTGACTAACTTATTTGCATGTATGCAAGGCACATCTGAGTGTAACAGCTTGTGCTCCTGCACTAGAATTTTAAACTGCGACCACAACTTAACTGGCAGCCAGTGAAGAGAGAGATTAAAACAGGAGATGTATGCTCTTGCATAGGATTCCCTGTAATGAAAAGTGCTGCTGCATGCTGGGAAAGTTGTATATTCTTTGGAAGCCCATTATAAAGACTATTACAAAAATCTATCTGGACAAATATCAAAGTCTGAACTACTGTTCGAAAATGCTCAGAGGGTAGCAGATTTTTCAAGGGGCGCAATAGCTTTAGCTTATAAATTTTCCTTAAATCATTTTATTTATATGTGGTTTCAAACTTAATTGTGAATCTAAATGACCCCTAAATTTCTTACCTCGGTGATCACTATGATTGTCTCTTGTTTATTAAATAAATTTAGATTAGGAGTAACCCTCCTTTCTCCCTGTCCACGTTACTGTTGTTTACTATAACTCGGAGTTAACATATTACTGGATAACCAATCATTTATCATCTGCAAGCATTTTTGAACGTGATCACACAGGAGCCTCTCTGACATCTCACTCAGGATGAAGAATTGTATGCCATCCACATACATAAAATATTGTAGGTCCATTGATTTAAAAATCTTACCAAGAGGGGCTAAATAAATATTAAACAAAATAGCCAATAGAGCCGACCCTTGAGGCACACCCACAGTTACTTCATCCCAAGTTGAGTATCCATCCATCTGATAAAACACATTGATTTCTTTCAGACAGGAGCGATCAGAACCAGTACAAAACCTTTACTGATATACCTATCTCACCTAGATGTGCCAATAATATCTCGTGATTTACAGTATCGAAGGCTGCTGAAACATTTAGCTGTACTAACATCCCTGTACCCCTTGATTTAAATTGAGAATGCAAAATATCAAACAGAGATAATAATAACAATTCAACACTGTACCCCTTCCAAAATCCACATTGTTGTTCATCTAAAACTTAATTCTTTCCAAATACTTGTTTAATTGCAACTAGACAGTTATTTTCGCTAATGTTTTTAAATTCATTATCGGATGATAGCTTGTAATTTCCCCCATTGATAGCTCTGGATTTTTTTGAACGGGGCAAATAGTTGCTTCCTTCAAGCTCATTGGGTAATATCCCTCATATAAAGATTTATTTACAATTAACTTTATCACTTTGTAAATGATTTCCTTAGAGCATTTTACCAATGAGAATGGACAAGGGTCAAATCAATAGAACTTTGCTCTGTTCACTTCTCCCACAAAAGCCACACACCCCTGGCTCTCTAAATATTCCCATTCATTCACACATTGACTCTCTCCTAAACATCAATCTCATATCTTCCAACCATTTCATTTCATTCACCCCTCTCATGTTATCCCATCCTTTCCAGAATGTTATCTTACCCATCATTCCCACTATGACTCCTTCATCTCCAGTTATTGCTCTCATGTTTCTTTCTATCACCCTCTCTCTCTGATTTACTCTCACTCCAAGTCAGCTCTTTATGTGCTCTCCCCTCCTTTCCAGTACCCTTCCTGGCTTTATCTCATATAATTTTCCACATTACCTCTTCTGGCTCTCACACACCCACCCCATCTATCTCCCCTCTGTTTGTATGTCTCTAATTCTTTGACCTTCCAATACCACTTCTGGCTTCTTGTCGCCCCTCCTCTCATTATACCTCTCTCTTTGAAACCCTCCTCACTTCATCATCCCAGGCAGTCCCTGTCCCTTCCTCATCACCACCTCTGGCTCTTTGTGACCCTTCCTCCCCCATCTATTTACCAACTCTGGTATTCTCACACACATACCCTCCATCACTACTTTTGCCCTACTATCACTCAACAATTTCTCTGGCTCTCTTTCTCCTCCCAACCCCATTACCACCTTTGACTTTTATTTATTTATTTATTTTTGATTTTTTTTTTTTTTTTTTTTATATACCGGTGATCCTGTATACAATACATATCGCACCGGTTTACATGGAACTAAACAATCACCTCAGGGGTGAAATACATTAAAACAGGTTAACAAGAAAACTTTTTGAGAGACGTTCATAAACAAGCTAAACTGTAACAGGGAACAAACTAAAGAACATATGTACAGTGGTAAAGATATCGTTTATCACTTCATCAGGTTTAGCTCTCAGGGAAAGCTTGGGTGAATAGCCAAGTCTTTAGCTTCTTTTTAAAAGTCAAAAGGCAGGGTTCTTGGCGGAGGTCCAGTGGGAGCTGGTTCCAGAGAGGGGGACCTGCGGTGGACAGAGCTCGTTTCCTTAGAAATGTTTTAGCCGGCTGTGTGTGAAGCATGTTCTGGTAAGCACTTCTGATCGGTCTCTTGGAAGTGTGCTGCTGCAGTTGAAAAGATAAGTTGAGGGGGGAAATGTTGTGAAGAGCCTTGTGAATCATCATGAGGGATTTAAATTGTATCCTGAATTTTATAGGCAGCCAGTGCAGGTTCTGGAGGATAGGGGTAATGTGTTCCCTTTTTTTGGTGTTGGTGAGGATTCTGGCCGTCGCATTCAGGACCATCTGAAGTGGTTTGATGGTGTTGGCAGGCAGGCCCAGGAGGAGAGAGTTGCAATAATCCAGTTTAGGGAGAATGATAGATTGAAGTACCAGGCGGAAGTCTTGGAAGTACAGAAGTGGTTTTAGTTTTTTTAAGACTTGCAATTTGAAGAAGCAATCTCTGGTTGTATTGTTTACGAACTTGCTAAAGTTGAGTTGGTTATCTACAAGCACACCAAGGTCTCTTACTTGTGGAGAGTGGTCAATCGAAGTGGAGGAGAGTTGGGAGGAACTTGGCGGGTTGAGCAGGGTGCAATTATCTGGAGCAATTAAGAGGATTTCAGTTTTGCTAGTGTTTAACACGAGGTTGAGGCTGGTGAGCAGGTTGTTGATTGCTGAGAGGCAGCTGTTCCAGTAGGACCATGTTTTGTGAAGGGATTCAACTATTGGGATGAGGATCTGAATGTCATCCGCATATAGGAAGTGAGTTAGCTTGAGGTTGGATAGTAGATGGCAGAGTGGGAGTAGATAAATATTGAATAGTGTAGGTGAAAGGGATGATCCTTGGGGTACCCCCAGCTTTGATCTGATAGGGAGTGACTCTTTGTTGTTAATCCTGACCTTGTAGTGCCTGTTTTCAAGGAAGGATTTGAACCAGTTGAGCGCTGAACCTGTTATGCCGGTGTCTGCTAGACGCTGGAGAAGGCATGAGTGGTTAATGGTGTCGAACGCAGATGAGAGGTCCAGTAGAATGAGAAGGAAAGGTTGGCCTTTTTCCAGATTGATGAGGATTGTATCAGTAAGTGAGGCTAGTAGTGATTCAGTGTTCAATGACTTTCGGAATCCGAATTGGTTCGAGGTGAGGATGTCATTTTCTTCTAAGAAGTCAGATAGTTGTCTGTTTACAACCTTCTCCATGATTTTAGCGATCATTGGGAGGTTAGCAATGGGTCTGAAGTTAGCTGGGTCAGTGGGTGGTAGGTTAGGTTTTTTGAGGAGGGGCTTGAGTATAGCATGCTTGAATTGGTCAGGGACATGTGACTTTCTTTCACATGCTCACCCCTCCAGCTCTCTCTCACCCCAAGCCCCTTTCCACCAACTCTCATGCACTGCCCTTCCCTGGCAGTCTCTTTCAACCTCACAATTTTCTCCCATCTTAGCCCTCTCTCACCTGCTGCCAAATGCATGGCACTGCACACCTTGAGGAGGAAAAAAGGTACCAGAATGCCAAGTTTGCATTGCTGACATCAGGAAGATGGGAGAGGAGATTGCCTTCACCCTCTCTTCACCTCCCTGCAGCTTTCAATCCCCTCCTCACTGCACTCCAGTTTTCAACGCCTCCTCACCTCTCCAACATTCACTCCTTTTTCAAAAAACACTCTCAAGCATTTACTCTCTCTCGCACACTATCCAAGCATTGACCCCCCTTCTCACCTTACCCCCTTTCAGCTTTTACCTCCTCTTCCTCCCTTATTCCCTCTGCCAGCAGCTGAGTCCTGAGTCCCAGGAACATGCAGCGCTATAGACCAGCTGCAGTGTCTACTGCACTGCCTTGTTTCCTGTTCCCAGGCAAAAGATGCCACTTTTGGTGGGAGGAAGGAATAAAAAGAAGGGAGGGATTATATTTGGGAGCAGAGTAACTTTGCTCTGTTCTGTCCAGTCCAGCCTTAACCCTCCCCTTCTGTAGGCAGGATAGTCATAGTGAGGGCAAAGGCGATTGGCGCCATTTTGAGACTCAAAATCGCCGTCCCGCCAATACTCAAAATGGCGCCGATCGCCGTCATAGTGAGGGCAAAGGCGATCGGCGCCATTTTGAGTATTGGGATCGGACGGCCAGCGTGCAAGGAGGTCGCTCCCGGACCCCCGCTGGACTTTTGGCAAGTCTTGTGGGGGTCAGGAGGCCCCCCCAAGCTGGCCAAAAGTCCCTGTGGGTCCAACTGGGGCCCCAGAGCGACCTGCCATCCGATGCCAGGACTCAAAATGGCGCCAATAGCCTTTGCCCATACTATGTCATAGGGGCTACCGGTGCCATCGGTCAGCCCCTGTCACATGGTAGGAGCACAAGATGGCGCCGGTGACCATGTGACAGGGGCTGACCGATGGCACCGGTGGCCCCTGTGACACAGGCTATCGGTGCCATAATGAACCGGCAAATGAGTGCAGGGATGGCTTCTGGACTCCCCGCTGGACCACCAGGGAGTTTTGGTAAGTCTTGGGGGGGTCAGGAGGGTGGGAGGGGGTTTAAATTTTTATTTAGGCCAAATAAAACAGAAATCTGTTAAATACGTGGGGAGTCGCGATGCGTTTCGCCTCCCCACGTATTTAACAGATAGCAAAAAATAAGTTGCGGATTACAAATACATGGAAAACGGATGCACAACTCTACTGTTTATGTATTATTTCAAACCAAAGGACATCCCCACTTACAACTTATTTGTTGACTTAGAAACATTCTTTCCTTATCTATAGGATCCTACAAATGTGAAAATATAAAGTGCAATGTTCAGCGAAAATATGTGAACAGACCCAAATACAGAATACTGTACTTGTCAAAACATATGTAGTACAGTGTAAAGTCCAAGGCATGTAATATGGAATGTAGTTCACTTTAGATTTCCAGGAATGTCGAACATCTGTTAGCATGGAAATGTACCGAGCTGCAGAATTCCATAAATATCAAATCATCCATAGTAAAATGTTATTATGTACCTTTGTGCCAGCCTGCTTCCTTTCAGTCACTGAGGCCTCCCAAGTCATAGTGTCTCAGTCGCACTCTCATGTGCATGCACCTGCCTCTTTTGCTGCTGAAAGTCTTTACATTCAACATTTCAAATTTCTGAATTGTATAAACTTGGTTTACATGACGAAATGATAAGGAGCAGGCATGGATATGACATGGATAGGTAAGTGCATCGACATGATTGCATTTAGAACCTTTTAGCACCTCTGTAAATCTTTATGTGCCACATGAAACAGTGGAGATAATTTTCAGAAGGATTTGGGTAAATAAACCCTGTTTTGTGTGTGTAAATTGGCATTTGAAAATTATCCGGTGGGGGTATACTTTCAGTTTTTGAAAGTATATGCATAAATGAGCATGAAGAAAGTTGCACTTACTCTGGAGCAGTATAACTTCCTGTGCATGTGTGGACATGTGTACTGGGGACACCCATGAATTTTCAAAGTGGACTTATATACATAAATCCATTTTGAAAAGTACCCACAGATTTTAGCAGTACATGGACTGCTGAAAAGTACCCTGTCTAAGGCTTAGGGTTTTGGGGGGGGGCTGGATTAAAGACACATTACAACTTTAAGAAACAAGTTTCCTAAGCCTAATTAAAAATCTTGCTTTTGGTCTGTAATGTTGACCAGCTCAATAAATTATCACCATAGTAGAAAAATCTCTGCAGTGGCTGTAGGATTTATCCCCTGTTTTCTTCATATTTACATCTTCACTTCAACCCTGGAAATACAGGAAACATATTCAGATTGCAATCGAGTTACAATGCTACCCCAGCACAAAAGCCGTCTAATGATCTTTGATTAGTTCTTTATTAAATTCATCAAGGGAGCCAAAGAAAATGTAATAATCTTCACCATATGTCATCTTTCTGATTAGAGTTCTGATTAGAACTTTCAGCTTTTATTTTTCTCTGCACAGGCTTTCCACTATTATTGCTAGGGCTGCAATCCTGGGTTTCCCCTTCTAGTTCAGGAAGTACAGTAGGGGAGGGGGAACATGTGAAATAAAAAAAAAAAGGGTAACAGAGTGCTAACATATTGATCACAGACCAGATGCAAGATTCATATGAAACGTCAGAGTTCTAATGGTTCTCTTGGTCATGGAGGATACCAAATCCTCACTGGAAGAGGTGACCTTTGTGGTGTGGAAAGGTCAAACGAAAGCAATACAACTTCTTTGGATTACTGTGATACTAGTTCAAACAAAAATCCCACATAGAATCCAATAGAAGACTTCAAAAAATAATGCAGACAAGCTGCACACCCCATGCAGGAAAGAGAACAGTAGCAGACATAAATTAATATCTTCAAACTCAGTGGTCATTTTCTGCTAGGCCACTGACCTGGAACCTTTTGTCACCGACCTGGAACCTTTTTGAACTTGCTTCTTTTTCCCTGTTGCAGCTTAAACAGGCCGATACAGTAAAGTCCGCAGGCGCGCACACAGGTCACTCTCCTGTGCGCACGATTCAGTATTCAAATTAGGCTCGGCAGTAAAAAGAGGCGCTAGGGACACTAGCGCGTCCCTAGCGCCTCTTTTTGGACAGGAGCGGCGGCTGTCAGCGGGTTTGACAGCCGACGCTCACTTTTGCAGGCGTCGGTTCTCAAACCCGCTGACAGCCACAGGTTCGGAAACCGGACACCGGCAAAATTGAGCGTCCGGTTTTCAACTCGCGGGCCGACTTCAAATTTATTTTTTTTAACTTTTTGTAACTTTCTGGACCTCCGACTTAATATCGCCATGATATACCCCGACTGACTGACTACTCCCAAAGATACATACCCGACCCATACGCCCCATCCGACTGACATACCTCTATCGAAATTAACAACCTCAGCCCCCCCCCCCTCATCCTTGCCTCATCCTACATCCCTGTTCCCCCTCCTCCCACCCTCCCCTCAACCTCCTCCCACATCACCCCCTCCGTCCTTCCTCTCCCTATCACTCACCGCTTATATCCTCTCACCGCTTATATCCTGTCACCGCTTATATCCTGTCATCTTGTTGATAGTTTAAAAAACTTCTTTCCTCTACTCTCTACTCTTTCCTCTACTCTCTACTCTCCTTGAGAGTTAATTATTTATTCTCCTGTCTTGAGTTGACTTAGTTTGCTTATTGTTTGCTTGACATTAAACTATTGTAAAGCTTGTTGCTATGTTACGTTACAATGTGAACCGGGGTGATGTTTTTAACGTGCCCCGGTATATAAAAAATCTTTAAATAAATAAATTAAATAAATATTAAGTCGGAGGGTGCACAGAAAAGCAGTCTTTACTGCTTTTCTGTGCACTTTCCCGGTGCCCGGTGAAATTAGCACCCACCTTTGGGTAGGCGCTAATTTCTGAAAGTAAAATGTGCGGTGCTTGGCTGCACATTTTCCTTTCTGAATCACGCAGGAATACCTAATAGGGCCATAAATATGCATTTGCATGTTGCGGGCGCTATTAGGTTCGGGGGGGTTGGACGCACGTTTTCAACCCCTTCCCTGAATAAGGGGTAACACTAGCGCATCGAAAATGCGAGTCCAATCGCAGAAAGGGCAGGAACAAATAACAACTCACAATGGGCCGCCTTTCAAACACAAACTCAGATTTAAATATAGAGCAGATCAGTATCTGAATCATGACAACTTCATCCATAAAAAAGCAGCTAAAATTTGTGAGTGCTTAGATTTCTATTGTGCAATACTGTGTCAGACCAATGGTGCACTATTTCCAACAGTGGCCAAGCCAGGTCACAAGTACCCAACAGGATCCCAAATACTAATTAGATACTAAGCTATTAACGCCTAGGGTTAAGTAGTGGATTTCCCTAAATCTACCTGGTTAATATTATTAACTTAATAATGGTTTATGGATTTTTCCTCCAAGAACTTATACAAATCTTTTTTAAACCCAGCTATGCTGACTGCCTTTAACACGTCCTTCAGCAATGAGTTCCAGAGCTTACTGGTCAATAGAGTGAAAAAAAATTTCTCTAATTTGTTTTAAGTGTGCTACTTAACAACTTCATGGAGTCCCTGAGTCTTTGTATTTTTTTTTTTACTTTATTTTTAATTCATAATTATACAATTTAACATAGGAATCTCTGATAACAAAAATCAAGACACATTAAATAAGAAAAATAAAGAGCGTACTAAAGAAGAAAGAAAGTAATGTCCCTTGCTTAGGTGTAAAGAAAAAGAGGAAATCCAAAAATAAAGCTCCAAACATGGAGTAAAAGAAAAAAAGAAATTTCTAAAGATGAACAACATCAGCAAACCTTAATACAACAACCAAGTTAAGCCAGCATTAGACACTGTCACCCTTTTTTTTAAAAATTATGAAAACATCTTAGATGAGATGGCACAAAAAAAAACCATATCTAGTATTTTGCATTCTCAGGATATATTTATACAGATAATGAAAAATGAAGTATGCCCTAAAAGCCATGGCCTCAAGGTGCATGAGAAGAAATTATTTCCTACAGTCCTGAGCAGTTCTAGCAATGTCCGGATAAATCCAGATTTTCTGCCCTTAATATAAAGTTTGCCTATCACACAAAAACAATCTCATAATAGAATCCCAGTCTTGTGGAAAAGAAAAGGAGACCAGGAGCAGACCTTTGTGGCTCACCTCTGTTTAACCTGAGCGCTCTAAAAAAAAAAAAAAGTCAGGTCAAGGCTATGCTCTAAACCCTGGCCACCTTGTGAGACTACATTTAAAGAGCCATCCTTATCCCCAGTAGAAAGAAAATGCACGTTCAGGTCAATTTTAAAACCATTACTCATGCAAAAAGGCCCACATGAAAATGCTGAGCAACGCATATTTTAAAAAGCCGCAAATTATGGCTTTTTAGACAAGCCTTTGAAATGGTCAATGAAGTTTAATCCATGCCTTTTATATGATAATGTTTGTGTTTCTAACCTGTTCTTATCCTTTTTAATGCTAATTTTTGTTTCTATTTTAATGCTTTTAATTGATATTGTATTTTTAATTTTCTTCCTTTTATCTTGTTTTTAAAATGTGATCTATGTAAACCGTAGATATAGAACTAGTTTCTGTGCAACGGTATATAAAAACTGTACAAATAAATAAATAAATACTTACATGCGTAAAAGCCGACAGCATTCTATGGAAGACACACATGCTAGCTGTGCTCGGGCATCATCTTAAAATTAGGAGCATACTTACGCGCAGCTGGTGTATTTTAAAACATGCATGCGCAACTGCGCGAATGATTAAAAATTCCTGCGGTTCTTTGCTCGCTTATCGATATGTTTGTGCCTGCTCATTTAAAAAATACCATCTCAGGCAATAGGCAGTATTGCTTCTGAGGGAATCTTCATTATTTCCCAAATATATTTCTTAAATAAATCCAAGATCTACAATAAGAAAATTCAACACTTGTAAATTAAGATATATGGTAGAATTTTCTAGATTTTCCAGCTTCCTCGCATGTATCATGCCTCCTTGAACCAAACTCAGCAGATAATTCTGGAACTTAGTAATCTGCCCATCTAAAACTTCTAATTTCTCCTTCTGTGAGGCTAAAGAGATCTCATTAATCTGAATCCGGCGATGTATGTCAAAAGTCACAATTACTAAAGAAGAAAGTCTTTTCCAAGGAAACTAAGGCAGTCCAGACAGTATCTAATACTACTGCAGCATTTTCTAAGATGACTCAATGAACAGTTCTCACATTTGTTAAGGATCACGCCGCCAGGGAGGGCGGAGTTAGAAATATGTTGTGAATCTGCTAAGGACTTAGCAATCTGTTATGGATCACCTCCTCCAGAGGGGAGGAGTGAGTAATCTGTAATACTCCATAGGCAGGGTCAATGATCTGTTGTGGGTTGGCTCACACAGAGTGGCAGTCTGTATTATACTGCTCTAGTAGTGTAAGGAATAAACACTTAGTGGAAATTGGTGAATCCTTGGGCCGATGGCAGATGACAGTGCTCCTAGGAGGATATTCTGAGAGGGACCACTGGCTAGGCTGGAGTATGGAGAGAAACACAGATAGTTCTTTATTAGACAGGACGTAGAACCACCAGAAGTGGCAGTAGTGAGTTGATCTGCCCGGCAGGTCTGAAGTCCCTCAGATACTGGAACTGTGATCTCTGGGTTGCTGAGCTGTAGAGAGAGACTATAGGTAGTGAGTAGACAGGGTATGCAGGATACATAACCAGTAGTAGATGATACACTCACAATTGTAGATATCTGTAATAGCTTCTATACAAAAGAGAGTCTTCAGTATATTCAGGAACAGGAGCCGTAGGCGAGTACTGGTTCCTATATGCAGTCTGGAATAAGAACTCACAATATCTGTGTATGAGATGGCTTCTGAAATAGAAGAAAGTCTTTGGAGAGTTTTAGGAACATAGGCCCTCGTGAAGCGAGTACCGGTTCCTATCTGCAATCTGTAATAGTAATGTACCAGATATAGGTATGCGATAGCTTCTGAGATAGAAGAGAGTCTGTGAAGGGTTTTAGGAACATGGGCCCTCATGGAGTGAGTACCGATTCCTATCTGTATTCTGTAATAGAACTCACAGTGTTCACGTCTGCGATCGCTTCCAGGCAGTAAGGAGTCTTCTGAGCATTCAGGGACATAGGCCCTCGAGGAGTGAGTATCGGATCCCATCTAGCAGTCTGAAATCAAGAAGAGAGAGCGGGACCCTGAGGAGCGGGTACCCCTTGGTAAGTTTGTGGAGGCAGAGCAGCAGAGAAGTTTCCTCCTTGCTAACTCAATTCGAAGTAGCAAACGAAGACCTTTTAAGTTGGAAGCGGATGACATCCTTTCGGGGGGACGCCTCCGAGGTTCGCGCCCTTGCCGGTACAAACTCTGGAGTGTGTACGCACATGCGCGCACGCCCTTACATCATCAGGAACATGGCAGATCCGCAGCATCAGGCCAGCCCGGAGATTCCGGGGAGAAGCGGCGAGGAGAAGCCGCGGCAGCATCTGTCCGTCAGAGCCGAAGGGAGTCGCCACAAAGGTAGAGAGGGTGGAGCAAGGGCGAGAACAGGCACAAACGTAACAAAATTCCACTATCAATGGGATCCATAGAAAGACTTCTAGCTCTATCCTCTTCCCCACTGGCCAGAGGTGTGGAAAATATAGCTGATACCCAGGACTGGGCCTGGGTCTAGATCAGATGATATGATTTGGCCTGAGGTCCAGACCCAAGACCTTGCCTGGGCCTGATGTTGGGACCCAACCAAGGCTAGGCCCCATTGCAGGGGCCTGGGTCTAGGCTCAGAGACCCAGCACCAGGCCTTCTCCCATCTTTATTCTCCTTCCAGAACCTAAAAATTATGCCTTGTCAATGTTTTGTACCTAACTTGCCAGTGCATATGCTTTTTCCTATTTTTTTTTTTCAGTTGGATCTTTTAGCTAAAATGGCCTCTTTCAACTCCCATTTTAATTTTGCCAGCTGTATTTTGGCCTTCCTGCTGCTTTTTTTAATGTGTGGAATACATCCGATTTGAGCTTCCAAGATGGCATTTTCAAACATTGTACATGCCTAAATTAAAATCTTAACATTTGTAGCTGCATGTTTTAGGTTTTTTTCTATTCTCCTTATTTTTCAGTCTCCCTTTTGAATGTTAAAAGTGGGACAGTAGTTTTCTTAATGCTGTTCCTCCAATTATTAAATCAAAGTTGATCACTGTATCATCACTGTTGCCAAGTGGCCCACTACTGTTTATTTATTTATTTATTTATTTCTTGGTTTTTATATACCAATGTTCATGTAAACATATCTCATCGGTTTACACTTAAGGGCAAATATTCATTTAAAAACATTTGCATTTCAAAAGTAAAGGAAAAGGTATAAATACATAGTTTTGTTATAAAATAATAAAATATCAAATAAAATAAAACATAGAATTTAAAATTTTAAAATTAATGTTTCTAAAGATTAAAAGAAGTAGTTAAAATAATAAATATTAAATATTAAAAGGGCATAAAATCGATAAAATTATTGGAAGGCCTGTTGGAATAGCCAAGTTTTTACGCCCTTTTTAAATATTTTAATATCAGATTCCATCCGTAAATCTTGTGGCAGGGAGTTCCATAATTGGGGCCTGGCAATGGAAATTGCTCTTTCACGGACATTGTTGAGATGTGCAATTTTGGGGGATGGTATAGGCAACATCCCAGTACCTGTTGATCTTGTCGTTTTTGAGGGAGTGTGGAAATGTAGGACTGAGGTTAGTCATTGTATCTTTTCATTATACAATGTCTTGTGGATTAAAGTTAAAACTTAGGGTCTCATTTTCCACGCCGCTCACACGCGATAAGGGACCTTTCGCACGCGAAAAGTCCCTTATCGTGTGCGATACTAGGATGGGGGTGGAGTCGGGGTGGAGTCGGCCCCAGAAGAGGAGGAGTCGAGGCGTCACCGGGGCCGGCTCTGCGCCGACGCCGCGGACAGCAAAAAGGTAAGTGCCTTTTCGCGGCAGCTTTCGCTCCCAATACCTATACCTCCTATGGTGGCACTATTGGGTGCGAAACCGGCAGCGATCGCACCGCGACAGTGCGATTGCTGCCATCTAGCGCAGGCCCTCCCCCCATTTCGGCCCCCCACCCCTCATCTTCTAAAGTATCGCAGGCCTGCGATACTTTAGAAAATGAGGCCCAAAGTGTTGGGTTCGATATTTGACAGGCAACCAATGTAGATCCTTCAATATAGGGGTAATGTGCTTAGATTTTCTAGTACCAGTCAAAAGTCTGGCTGCAGAATTCTGAAGCATCTGCAAGGGTCTTGTAGTATTAGCAGGCAGGCGCAAAAGCATCGCATTACAGTAATCTAGCTTCGAAAAGACAAGAGCTTGCAAGATAGTTCTAAAGTCATTTGGATATAAAAGTGGTTATAATCTCTTTAGAACATTCAATTTGAAATATCCATCCTTGATTATTCTTTTTATCCATGCTTTCAAATTTACTTCACAGTCCAGAAAAATCCCAAGATCACGGACCTCAAAGGAAATGGGATCGTTTTTGGCAGCTTCCAAAATTTCTAGTTCTTTTACTTGGCTTAATTTAGGACAAATGTATAGTATCTCAAGTTTTTTTTTTAATTAAGAAAGAGATTCATTTGGGTTAGTACTTTGCTGATTGCAGATTGATAAATGTCCCAAAGTTTAAGAGTTAAGTCTATTGATTTATCGATTGGGATTAAAGTCTCAACATCATCTGTATAGATAAAATAAGTAAGACTAAAACCAGATAAAATTCTACATAAAGGAAGCATATAAATATTAAAAAGAGTGGCAGACAACGAAGATCCTTGAGATACGCCGTAGAGTAAATCAGTCTGTTCAGATTCTTTATCCTGGCATTTCACTTTATATGATCTGTTATTTAAATAGGATTTAAACCATTGTAGAGCTGAGTCTTTTAAGCCTACTTCATGTAATCTATTCATAAGAATTTTATGATTCACCATATCAAAGGCTGATGATATATCTAACATGATAAGAAAATAAGTTTGACTATTGTCAGAACCTCGCAGGACGGTGTCTTGTAATGAAACTAATAGGGTCTCTGTACTGTAATGCTTTCTGAATCCATATTGAGTAGGGAATAAGATGCTATGTGTTTCTAAGTATTCAGAGAGTTGATTATTGATTACTTTTTCTAAGATTTTGGATATGCAAGGTAGGTTAGAAATGGGTCTAAGGTTTGATAGATCCTGAAAATTGGGTTGAGGCTTTTTTATGATAGGTTTTACCATGGCAGATTTGAGTATGTCAGGGAACGAGCCTTCAGTGATTGAAAGATTAATAATATCGGAAATTGATCTGGAAATTATATTAGTGATAGACTTTAGAAGTTTAATGGGAATATAGTCAATGGGATGTAAGGCTGGATTCAAATTTTTTATGATGCCCTCAATTTCAGTTGAGGAGATTGTTTCAAAAGAAGTCAAAACAATTTTTGGATTGACTGGAAGAACAATGTGACTGGAGTCACAAAAAGGGATGGTTTTTTTTTAGTAGATTAAGAGTTTTTTCTCTGAAGTTATGGGCAATTTCATTGCATTTACTGATAGGGGAATCAGATAAAGAGGGATTGTCGATGGGGTTGGTTAGATCGTTAACATAGGCAAAGAGTGCTCTGGGGTTATATTGAAAGTTATGTATTTTATTTGAGAAAACATCTTTTTTTGATTTATTAGTGGATTCATTATATTTGTGTAGGAATGTTCTATAATTGTTTAAAGAAGTGATAGTGGGGGGTTTCTTCCATTTCTTTTCGGCCTGTCTCAAAGTATGTTTCAGAGCTTTAAGCTCAGGTGTGTACCAGGGAGATTTCTGTTTATTCATGATCGTCGTTTCTTTCCTGATTAGTGGGCAACAGCTATCGGCTACTTTTTTGGTGAGGGAATACCAAGAATTAACAGCATTATTACTATTTGATAAATCTAATTCTACCAGAGCTTTTGACAGGTGTTTGGTTAGATCATCTAGCTGACAGGGCTTCCTAAATTCTATAAACTTTTTATTAGTCAAAGTTGTACAGTTAGGATATTGAATCTTAATGTTAGCTGAAATCAATCAGTGATCAGACCACGGAATTGGAGTAGCAGTTGGGATTGAGATATTATCTATGTAAGAGTTGATAAATATCAGGTCTAATGTGTGTCCTGCCCTATGGGTTGGGCAATTTACTAGTTGATGAAAGCCTAAGGTTGTCATAGTGGTAAGGAAAGCTTCACAGTTGTGGGACAGTGGGTCCTTATCTACATGCAAGTTGAAGTCTCCAAATATAATTGTTGGGATGTCCATATTTAGATTGTTGACAAAAAATTAAATTATTGGGGAGACATTTAATTCTAATAAGCTAGGAGGTACATAAAGTAGACATAGTTGAAGTATTTGTGATTTCAATAATGCAATTTCAAAATGAGGTGGAGAATTCACCGGTTGTAGTACTAAATTGAATTCCTTTTTAGTTAGTATCATAATACCACTGCCTCTTTTATTAATCCTAGGGACTGAGTGAATATCATAATTGTTTTTAGGTAATTGATTTAAGAGGACAATGTCAGTATTCTTGAACCAGGTTTCAGTTACTCCACAAAAATCAGGATTATGCTCTGAAAGAAGATCTGAAAGAACAGGTGTTTTTTTGACAAGAGATTGGGCATTAACTAGAATTAAAGATAAAATGCATAAACCTAATATAGATGAGTTAGAAACTAGAGGGACAGAAATTATCTGTCTTGAAGTAATAGGGAGTTTTGGTTTGCTTACTGTTTTTTTTACTCTGGTAAGAGAAATGATTGTGGGTATGTACACGTTTTCCATTTTGATAATAAGTTCAGTTAATCAAAGCAGTCTCTGTAATTAGAGAGCTGATCACATATAGCTTGGATATAGGAAAAACTTCAGGGAAAAATAAGGGGCAAAACCAAGGGCATGCCACTTGGTTGCGCTCCTTCGGTGCGCGACGCCCGGCGCAGGGCGCCTCCAGCCCTTTGTCGGTGCTTTAACCCTTCTCATGGAGCCGATGACGCGTTCACGTCGGCGTCATCGGCAGAGAAGGGGGGAGGAGCACTGCGAGTCTTCCTGGTGCTGGGAGCTGAGGCAAGCAGAAACAAAATTAAGAAAATCTAGCGATAATCCAGGTCTTGGAGGAGGCAAAGGCAAGTCCTACCAGCAGATGGAGAGTACAGATGAATGCTCTGGCCCTTCGCTGGTGCTTTAACCCTTCTCGGTACCTCTTGCACCAAATCCTGTGTTCCACTAAGCATTAGGTCTAGAATAGCTCCCCCTCTTATCAGCTCCTGGACCAGTTGCTCCATGAAACCATCATTTATTTTATCTAGAAACGTCTCCTCTCTAGCATGTCCTGATGTGACATTTACCCAGTCAGTACCGGGGTAATTGAAATTTCTCATTATATACAGCTTTTATATACAGCCTGTTATTGAGTCTGGTTTTTTATCTCCTGCAATTCCTTCTCCTCTTTATCATCGGATCCTGTACAATGAGCATTGCACCTTTTGGGAAGAGATAGACCTCTGGTTTTGGCCAGTTTATGAAGAATGCAGCAGGCTAAAAAGGTGGTGTCTCGGACCATTTTGGGGTTGTCGAGAGGACACCTCCCAGTCTGACCAGGCAGCAGAAACATGTTTTGAGTAGGCCAAAAATTCTCTTAATGATTGCCCTGATCTGCCTCTGAGCCCTGTTGTAGTGTTTAACTGCCACAGTCTGGGGTGTGCTAGGGAGCGCATGAGCCAGGCTTTGAGTCGATCTCATCTATCACTAGTTGGGGTGAAGGCAGAAAAGAGGAAAAGTGAAATATTCCAAGCTGGTTGGCAGTGAGGTTGTCTCATGGTAGAAGCTGTAGCAATCCTTCTGGAGTAAAACTTAAATCACCTACAGAAAGAGCAAGAGAAAAAGGCAGAGGTTAATTGCCTATCTAGAATCCAGCCACTAGTGATGTGGCCATTCTGGAAGCAGTCATGAATTCCTGACTGTGAGAGGATGTAGGCATGACAAGACCCCAGAAATCAGAGCACTGTGCCCATGGTAATGTCCTTGGCTTTGAAGACCACCTGCATATTAAGGGCGTGGGAACCCTTGCAGTTCTGGAATGTGGCCTTGTTACTTGCAGGTGGTCTTATAGCATGTGAGTGCCATCAGTAATCCCCAAAACAGAAGGGAAGTTTGTCATTTGGTGGAAATCAGTCATAATTTGTTGCTGTTGCTGTCTGCTCTGAGGGAAAGATGTATATATTGATGTGTTTTCCTGAGAAATGCAGTTAGAAACTACATATGTAGGTGGCTGATTGACTTAGAGGTATTGGGAAGGTACCATGTCAAAAAAAGCCAGAACCATACACATCTTGAAGTGTACTGACAAGGTGTGGCCTAGGTCCTGCGCTAACTGCTAGCTTAGGTATAGTATGGTTACCTTGTTGAATCTGAACTTGTGCAAGATTTACTGCTCAGACAGATCCAAAATCTGGCCTAGTCCTGCATGTTCTCTCTAAGGGGTACCTCCTTCTTCTCTTTTGTTCTTCCTCAAACATTGCTTCCATAAGTTTATAATACTGATTTTGTCCATCAGTTCACCACCACTCTTCCCTCTTCCTTAAGCTAACTCCAAACAGCCCTAGTGATATACACACCCATGTTAGTTCCGATCACACTCACATACACACACACATTCAGTTAACCCCAGTCAGTCCCACTCACCAGACATACACACACTCAGAAATTCAGTGACATCCACTGAAAGGTTCCCCCAAAGAATGGAAGCAAACCTTGGAACAGACAGAAGAACAGATCTACAAAAAAAAAAAAAAAAATCCTAAAAGAACACACCAAACAAACTTGTGGGCAAGAATAATGATTTGCCAATTAGCAGTCCTCACACTCTCCCTCTTCTCCTAGCAAGCTGCCATTTTCACTCATCACGAGAAGTCAGCATGCCAAATACCATGTTCAAAAAGATAACAAAGGTTTCAATTTCACGCATTAAATAACAGGTATAAAGTAAAATGTCTTCAGATTTTGAGAATCTCTAAATTGAACTATGGGAAACTAAAAGATATCCTTAATGGGACTCCTGAAAAGGATATCTCAGCTTCCCTCCAAAATAGCCTGTATTATATTACTTTGCTGATAAGGCCAAGTAATACATTTTTATTGTCATCTTGTGTTTTATATAGTTTCTTTTTAATATTTTGATAATCTCTCATGAAGATAAGAATCTATCAGATAAATAGAGACAACTGCTACCCTATATATGGCCCTATAGTCTGGAAACTAAAAAAGTACAGAGCTTGCAAGTCCATTATTTTCTTTAAATGGCATGTGAAAAATTTTGACTTTGTAATTATATTAATTTGAAAACAGAAGCAACTCTGAAAACATTTTTTTTTTCAAAATGTCCATCTCTGTGTTTGGTTTAAAAAAGCTACTGCCCCTTTGGTTTTATGGTTTATAATGCCACATGGTGGATTATAATCCTGTTTTTCATTGTTGCCAATCTACATTTATATATGATCCATTCATAAAGTCTAATCAAAGTGCCGATTCAACAATAGTTCACACTTCAGACTCACAAACATACTACAAATTATTATGTATTTAGTTAATCCAATAAAAAGGTATCAATTTATATATGTAACCCCTGTGTGCCACATAAGTGTAACTGTTGTTATTATAGGATGTGTAGTGCAAAGTGGAGGTTTTCCCATTATGGGAAATCTGTAAATGCTATAAATGTTGCCTGCATGGGATTAAAAGTGAGAAGATTCCATCTTTTGGTCAGAGGGTGTTGCACCCACTTAATGACAGACAGCTTGTTACAGCCTCTTTGGGCTTGGTTTAAGGAGAAGTTTATACAAACCTTGGCCTAGGTTCATCAAAATGCTATAAATTTTGCATGGATAATGCCTGCGATAAGGAAAAAAGGGTGTGTTTAGGATAATTTTTTCGTTACCGCACCTTGCGTAAGTATTTTATCATGCCCATGATATTTTTCACTTTGCAAGCTGTGAAGTGCCCAGACAGGCTTTTTCTTATATTTGGGCTGCTGTAAAAGTGAGAGTGAGAGTGAGAGTGAAAGAGAGAGACAGAGAACCTCTGGGTGGCACACATAGTAATCAACTATTTATTCCACTATAGGAGGGGCATCTAGTAACTCGAGGTGCGGTTTTGGTGATGGTCTAGGGTTTTAAGGCCAGTTTTACATGCACAGTAAGATGGATGAACAACACAATACACATCAGTGAAGATTTGAGGTGATTTTGACTGTGCATGTAAAACTGGCCCCAAAATCCTAGACCACCACCAAAACCGCACCTCGAGTTACTAGATGACCCTCCTATACCTATAGTGGGCTAATATTGCAAATTCCATTTTGGGCATATCGCACAGCTTAACACCAGGAAAAATGGTGTAGTTATTTCTGGCATTAAAAACATGTGTTACGCTATCACATGCTGCATTAATGCCTCTCATTTTCATAGACTCCTCCCCTTTTGAAAACATTTTCAAAATTTGCATTTGTGTCGCATGACGAGATAAATAACACAAAAGCTTTGGCGTTATCTCGGACGTTAGGGCCCTTACACATTTTGATGAATGACCCTGAAACTTTGGTCGGGATCTTCTCCAAGGGGTACAGATCTAAACTGAGGATGTAGCGGTAACCCTCTCCCAGGGTTATCTTAGGGGAGAAGCAGGAGTTAGGCAGAGATGCTCAACCAGAGTCTCAAGACACTTGAAAGAAAGAAAACTAAGATTTCTGCATGTGCAATACTGGTTTTGAAGATTTGAAGAAATCTGTACTTAACTGTGGTGGGAGCTTGCTTGGCCCAGGAGGCAAACTGTGCCAGCAAGAACTCTCTGCAGGGCTTGGTGGATTCCTGTCTGCAGTACCAGGGGGATTTCTTCCTTGAGCTGATCAGGACATTATGAGTAACCAATTTTGATAATGGAAACGAAAAGAGGGCCAGGATAGGCCGAAGAAGAGACTGTGCAAAGAGAAAGGAGTAACTGTTACTGAGAGGAGAGAAGATTTTGATTAAGAACTGTGATTTTTGCTTTTTCTTATTACTGCTTCTTGTGCTTTTTCACTATGTTTCTGAAGCTACAGCAGTAAACTATTTCTATGTTGGAACACAAATACGGAGTAGACAATGGCTTATTTCTTGGGAGTATCCCTGGCCTAACTCTGGGCCTGCAGGTTATCCTGCCCCTAGCCCATAGCCCCAGAGATATTCTCCCCACCTTGGGAGAGTGACTCCAGTGCTCCCCAAGGCTGGGAAGCTGACCCTGATTGGATCAGGAGTTACATATAATATTTTTGTTCATTGACCTTTTATTTTCACACACATTAGAACAAATTATTGCAGGTACTCTAGTGGAAAGTGGATGAAAACTAGGGAGATTCTGTAAAGTACAGCTGAGTGTCGATAATGGCAAAATAGGAGGTGACATAGGAATGGACAAGCACTTGATTACAGCTATGGTAGATGTAGACAGTCTTACAGAAGTGGAAATGGAGAGATTTACAAAAATGAGAAGAAAATGGAAAAGGCAGTTCAGGGTCAAGGAGAATGGCAAGATTATACAGAAATGAAAAAAATATGAGATCATAATGAAGGAGAGACATTGAACAGACAGTATTACAGTATTGAAGAGAATGTTGCTTTCGCCCATGCAAACTTTCATCTCGAAGATGTTAAATTGCTGGCTATTTTAGCAGAGTTCACATGATTGAGACAAGTGGACTTTGAAGACAGATCTGGTGTATTGTTAGATGTCTTCAACAAAGAGCTTATAGCAGAGGTGAAAAGTGGAAATATATTTATGTATTTTTATTTATTCAAATTTCTTATTCACCAATCCCTGAAGGCCCAAAGGAAAATGTTATAACATATAACATAAATTACATAATAGAACAATAAATAATATTAAAACATAAACAAATAATGTCAAAAAATGTAAAACAATATACAATAAAATTAGCACTGAAAACAAAAAACACAAGATTAAATTCTGCATATAAATGCAAATCATTCCTCAAAACTCAGGTTTTTTTTTTATAAGTACTCAGACACCTGGAAAAGTAATTTCATATAACCAGGCTTTTATATGTTTTGTAGAAGTTAAATATTCATTTATTCGTCACAGATACCTAGGCAGAGAATTTCATAAAATAGGGCCAGCGCAAGAGAATGTTCTTTTTAACATGTCCACATATTTAACCTCTTTAATGGAAGGAATTACTAGTAGAACTTGTCATGATCGTAAAATTCTCAATGGAGTATAAGGGATTAATCGGTCATATAAATATTGTGGGCCTCCTCTATTTTAAGGCTGTAAAAATCCAAGATAAGATTTTAAATTTGTAATGAAATTCAATCTGCAGCTACTGAAAGTTGCTTACAGCTGGTGTAATATAATCATGTAAATATAGCTTCAATAGTTATGCTACAGAATTTTGAACTAATTGCAGGCATTGAAACTGTTTTTGTAGTAAGCCAAAATATAAAATATTACAGTAATCATTAAGTGATGTCACAAAGGCATATAAAATAGTTGTCATATCTTCTGAGAGAAATACAGATTAAAACATCACAGTATACAATAATGAAAAGAAGTCTGAATTAATGAAGAAATTTGGAGTTTTGTAAAAAAAAACTCTGAATCTATGATCACCCCTTTGACTTCCAAGTGGAAAGTGAGAGAGAAAAAAGTAGAGAAACAAGCATACTGTTTTGAGGGGATGCCAGGGAGAATGGGGGATTCACCAGTGAGACTACTTAAATCTGGATCATTGTGGTTCTTTGTATATTTTTCTTTCCAAACAGTGAAAAAGTAAATCATATCCTTGACCTATCTTATTATATCATTTACCGCAATGTAATGATCTGTTTGGAATAGTTAAAATAAAGTACCAGGCAATAATTTCCACAGTATTTTTGTTATCATGCAAACATTTTCTCATCAAAGTTGCAATCCTTCATTAGCATGACAATAGCACAACAACATAATACAGTTTTCTAAACTGATACATCTTCTGTGTAACTCAGTACAGTGAAAACACTGTACAATAAGCATAGTTGTTGGTCCACAGAAAGACATTATTCCTTCCATCAGGACACTAATCATGTGCACACTCCTGGAACAAGCAGATTTCACTCTAATTTGAGTCTGACAGAAAACACGATTTACTCTAAGATCCACTACAAAAATCCATTAGATTTTCTCCCACAGATGTTAGGGAAATCAGATGCAGATTTGCTAAAAATTGGTGCCAATCCATTTTATAAAACGCTGGCTGTTTAGCTTTCAGTGGGTTATTTTAATGTAAAGGGCTGTCCCTTTTAGCCCCTAGAAATTGTCCAGGCCCTTACAATTTTGTCTTCTGGTGATGTTAGAGTAGTGGTAGGGGTGTTGAAGAGGAAAGGGAAAAAATATTGCAAGGGCTTCCCATGGAATAATTCTGTGGGGAAAAAAGTACTGCAGCAAAAATACGAAAAAAAATCTCGTGATGGGGACCCATTTTGTCCGGGGCCATCATCTTCTTAAAGGGCCATGCTGGCTCAAAATAGCTAGACTCCAATGCTTGAAAGCCGCTCTGGCGTCTTGAGAGACCCCTTTCCACCCCACCCCTTATGGAGGCAGCCCACAAGTAAAAACAGTAGCCAAATAAAGAATTTAATGTTGTGCCCCCTACCCCCAAATCCTCCCTCTTTTAACAAAAGGCCTCTGCAGTACAAGTCAGATACCCCTCTCCCCCAGAACCCATGACCCACCCTAGCCGACACCCCGGGGCATACCTGGAGGTCTTGTGGTGTGCTGATAGTCAAGTGGGGCCTGGGCTCCCCTAGGCTCCAGGCTAGCCAATCACTGAATCCAAAATGGTGCTGGCTGGCCTTCATTCTAGGTACACCCCTAACATAATGGGGTATACCTAGTAAGAGAGCTGGCTGGTGCCATTTTAGATTAGGTGGCCAGCCTAGAGCCTAGGGAATGCTCCAGGGCCCACTAACCCACCAGGTATGCCCCACGGGTGGGTGTGTGCTATGGTGATTCAGGGTTTTAGAAAGGGTGTCTGGCTTGTACTCGGGGGAGGGGGGCATCAACATGTGACTTAATTTTTTTTGGCTACTATTTCTATTTGTGGGCTGCCTCTAGAGTCATCAGAAGCCTCTTAATCCTTGGGAAAGGGGGGGCTTTTAAATGCTGAGGAGCCAGCTTTTTGGGACTGGCATGGCCTTTTAAGATGCATCCCAGATGCCTTGGGATGCACGTTAGGGTCCTGATGCCTCCAGAAAAAGTTAGTTACAATTCTTGAGTTGTAACTAATTTTTGTGGAAATTACATGGCTTATATTTTTTTGAAGCAAGCTAGGTTATTTTATTTACATAAAATTTGTTATAATGATCTGCTTTGCCTGCATTTGCAAAGATTATGCAGGCAAAGCAGCTCATTTAAATACCTCTATTATTGCACAATTTATACTTATTGCAGCTTAGTGCGTATACCCCTAAGTTTGTACCTTAGACAATGGAGGGTGAAGTGACATCCAAAGGTCACAAGGAGTGTGAGCAGGATTTAAATGCTGATTTCCCTCATTTGTAGCCCAGTGCTCTAACCTCTAGGCTACTCCTCCACTCTTCAAAAGGTTCATCAAAGTGTTCACAAAATTGTTCTAGATTCAGCAAATTGCAAATCTGTTTTAAAAACTGTTCACATATAACTGCAGGGAATCCATTTGAGAGCAGAGGAGGGACGGATAGGCAGGCCAGGTAGGTGAAAAGGAGAAGAACAGGCGAGCAACAATCTGAAGAACTAAAAACAAGGACACTGGGACTGTCTACTTGGGTGTGCACATGCCCAGCGCTTCCCCATTTAAAGGGCCAGCAGTTGGAAAGTCCTGATGATGCCAGATGATATCACTCCCCCAGACCTATAAAAGGCCATCGCTGGCATTCTCTCACTGCCTCAGAAACAGGTTCACCTGCTCCTCAGTAGAGCATGTTGCTACTAGTGTCCTGTCTTCAGTTCCCGCATCCCTGGTCTTCAGTTACCCTAGATGGTAATGATGTAACAGCATCACATGATCTCTTTCTCTCTCTCTCTCCCCTCCTGCACCAACCCGAAACCTGAAGATCGCACACCATGAACCTTTAAAGCTCCATTCATGCATCGTGAAATTTCCCAGCTCCATGCCTCTCTACCCTTATTCACTGCTTTCAAAAATGTTGCCTCCACATCCGACTATGGCACCCTGCCTACCTCCAGCACCCTAGGTGGCCGCCTTGTCCACCAAATGCTCCCACCGGCCCTGTGCAGATTAATGTAGTGGCCTGGAATTATCCTAAAAAAATGCAGAGCCAACTGTAGGTTCTAAGAGGCTTCAGGTCTAGTACTAAATCATGTAACTGAAAATGTTTTGTAGTATTCAGCAAACTGGATTAATAGTACACAATCTGTTGTCATGGGGAGGATGATTTTCAAAACCATTTATGTGGGTTAATATTAATTTATGCATGTAAATTGGCTGGTGGAACTATATTTCCCTGTATCTAGAGGAGGTGTTTCTGGTGGTATGTTTTGTGCAGCATCGAAAAATTATGCACGTAGGTTGCGTATTCAAGTCTAGACCTTGTATTTTATCTTAGACAAAGCAAGTGCAAAAGTCCACAGGTAGAAAGCTCTCTTTGAAACTCGGTGCAAAGTCCGGGGGTAAAACGTACCTGAGTACTGTTGTCCCAAAACAGTCTGAAAACTGCCCCCTCTAAGCCGAGACACACACTAAATTCACAGGAACAAAGCGCCGTCCCTGAAGAGATACATAATGTGTAACAGTTCAAAATGTTTTCATGTTTGCCCATTCTGGGAGCCTTTAAAATATAAAGCAGGGAGGATTTGCGGGCATTTGTTCCTTCTAGCTTTAGCAGAGAGCTTTTGCTATCCCCCGAAAGCAAATAAAAGCCATTTTAAATGTTTCCTCTTCAGACTGAGTGGTGGTAAAACTAAGTGAAGAAGACAAATGACCAGCTACAGGATTCAATTACAAAATGTTTGTTTCAAAAATTTGTTATGGAAAGAAATGCTGTAAAACAAACACACTCTGAACTATCCAGTGTGTGAGTGTGTATTCTGATAGCACAGAGTTCCAGTAGCTGGATTGGACATGGAGAAAACGGGAATCTTTTGTAATACCTTTCATTGAACCAACAAACAGACACTGCAGTACGTGAGCTTTGAAGACCACTTAAGTCTCCTCTTCAGATCTCCACTTTTGCCTCTATTTGTTATGATGACAGCAGATAGCAGAGGAGAATAGCATAAAAAACATGCAAGGTGCACAAAGTAACAAACTTTAATATTGCATATGCACAGGCAAAATGGCAATCCATAGAAACATAGATACATGCCGGCAGAAAAAGACCATATGGCTCATCTGGTCTGCCCATCCATCCAATCTATGTAACCCTTATAATTCCCATCACTCCCTCAAAGATCCCCTATATTCATCCCATGCTTTCTTGAATTTAGACACAATTTTTGTCTCCACCACTTCCACTGGGAGGTCATTCCATGCATCCACTACTCTCTCTGTAAAGACATGGTTCCTAAGGTTACTCCTGAGACTATCCCTTTTATCCTTTATCCCATGACCCCTTGCTCTAGAGTCTCTTTTCCATTGAAAGAGGCTCACCTCCTGTGCATGAAACCTTTGAGATAATTTAATGTCTCTATAATATATCCACTATCTCACCTTTTCTCTAGGACAGTGGTCCCCAACCCTGTTCTGGGGGCCCACCAGCCAGTCAGGTTTTCAGGACATCCACAATGAATATGCATGAGAGAAAATTTGCATGTTATAATTTTCTCTCATGCATATTCATTGTGGATATCCTGAAAACCTGACTGGCTGGAGGGCCCCCAGAACAGGGTTGGGGGACCACTTCTCTAGGGTATACATGTTTAAGTCTATCCCCATATGCTTTGGAATGAAGACTACTGATCATTTTAGTAGCCATCCTCTGGACCGATTCCATCCTGCTTATATCCTTTTCAAGGTGTGGTCTCCGAAATTGTACACAGTATTCCAAACGAGGTCTCACCAAGGACGTATACAGGGGCAATATCACCTCCCTTTTTCTGCTGACTATTCCTCTCCCTGTGCAGCCAAGCATTTTTCTGGCTTTTGCCATCGCTTTATCCACCTGTTTGGCCACTTTAAGATCATCAGATACAATCACCCCCCAGATCCCGCTCTTCTTTTCTGCTTAGAAAAATTACACCTCCAATTCCTCTCCTTTGGGATTTACAGCCTAGATGCATTACTCTGCCTTTTTTTTATCATTAAAGCTGCCAGTCTCTAGACCATTCCTCGAGCTTTGCTAGATCCCTCCTCATGTTTTCCACACCTTCCTAGCTGTCTACCCTGTTGTAGATTTTGGTATCATCGGCAAAAAGACAAACGTTTCCTGACAATTCTTCCGCTATGTTGCTCACAAAAATGTTGAAAAGAACTAGTCCCAGGACTGCTCCCTGAGGCACGCCACTGGTAAGCCCCCCTTCTCTGAGTAAACTCCATTTACCACTTACTTTTGTCACTTCCCACTCAGCCAGTTTCTAACCCAGTCTGTCACTCTAGGTTCCCATACCAAGGGTGCTCAATTTATTTCTAAATCTCTGTATGGAACCATGTCAAAGACCTTACTGAAATCCTAGTACACTTAGGGGCAGATTTTAAAATCTGCGTGAGCGGGGTACATTTGTGCGCGCTACCCGGCGCGCACAAATGTACACCCGATTTTATAACATGCGCGCGCTGCCGTGCGCATGTTATAAAATCTAGGGTCGGCACGTGCAAGGGGGTGCACACTTGTGCACCTTGCACGCACCGAACCCTAGGGGAGCCCCAATGGCTTTCCCCGTTCCCTCCAAGGCCGCTCCAAAATCGGAGCGGCCTTGGAGAGAACATTTCTTCTGCTCCCCCCCACCTTGTTTTACTTATTTACGCCTACCTCTGGCAGGCGTATCTTGCGCGCGCCGGCCAGCTGCCAGCGCGCCAACCCTGGCACAGCCGCTGTGCCAGAGGCCTTGGTCCTAATCCCGGACTGTCCCCAGATCGGAGCCACGTCCACCACCCCGCACCTTCCTGCCCCTTTTTCAAAGCCCAGGGACATACGCACGTCCCAGGGCTTGCGCGCGCTGCCGAGCCTGTGCAAAATAGGCTCGGCGTGTGCAGGAGTAGGTTTTCGGAGTTATGCGCATAACCCTTTGACAGTCTACTCCTATGTGCTCTTCCTTGATCCAATTCTCTGGTTACCCAACCAAAGAAATTGATCAGATTCATCTGACAAGATTTACCTTGGGGACAGGGTTGGAACTACATACATATTTTTGAATTGCTAAAGTATGTCTATATTTTTATTGAGAAATATTGTCCACACAAAATAGAAGATGCCAATATATGCAGTCGCTTTTTCCTTATGCAATTTTCAAAGTGAAAGTATATGCACCCTTTTACTTTGAAAATTAGTGCTAAGTCCTCAGGTAAAATAATCCCCAGGAATGCAAATATGTAGCCAGTTTGAAAATTACCCCTACTCTATCAAGAAGTGTGATTAGTTGTATTAAGTCACACTGAGGTCAATATTCAAAACCATTGACCTGGATAAATGGCAACTTTTTAAATACTGGTTTACTTATCCAGCTAAAAGTTAGCCAGATATGCAACCGACATTCCTGGGTGGAGGCGAGTTAGTTGAGTAACCTATCCAGCTAACTCTGATATTAGATGTTAACTGAAATTGTTTTTCGGCTAACTATGACTGTGCCCTAGAGCAGGTCTAAAGTTACTAGGCCTTGTGTGGACGGGTAACTTGCCACTTAACCAGATATCTTCAAAAGACGTCTGGTTAAGTGGCACTGTTTACAAAAAAAAAAAAATGTTAAGTGTGTAACTGTGGCTCGATTCCCCTTCAGTATTAAATAAATGGCCCTACTGGGCTAAAACCCACCACCCCCTCAATCCCCTCTGATGTATGTAAAATCTGTGTTGGGGAATTGTAGGTCAGGCCCCCCCTCTCTTTCTCTGCTTTTTTTTTTTTTTACACTCTATCTCCTTCCTGTCCCCTCTTCCCACCCTCTCTGTCCCCATGTCCCCCAGACCTTTAGAATGCCTGCTGGGGAGCAAGGTGTGTTCTTTCCTGTTCCTGGCACTCCCAGCATTGAACTGACAGCAGTCATATTAGAAGCATAAGCTGCCAGCATTGTTGTGAACTGACTGCAATGCTGGAAACTTAAGCATCCAGCGTGGCTGCTGTCAGTTCAAAGCTGGACGCGCCAGGAGCAGGTAAGAAAATCCTTCAGTCCCGGCAGGTGCTCTAAAGGACCCAGAGGGGGGAAGAATCTGGGGAGGGGGAGGGAAGCCTTCTAGAAAGAGGTTGCGGGAGGGAAAGGAGGGCAGGAGGGATCCCCCTCCAACACAGATGTTAAATAAATCAGAGGGGATCAAGAGGGTTGGGGTCTTGTCCCAGGAAGGCCATTTATTTAATATTTGGGGAGGAGGGAAATTGGGCCACAGGCCCACTCTTAACTTTTGTTTGGCAAACAGTGCCACTTAACCTGATATCTATTGCATTTGTGGCTCCTTGGGCTGAGGCAGGATTGGTGCTACCTGCAAGTAGGAGCCCTGCAGGTTCCCACTGTTGGTAGGTGGACCCAGATGACACAGAGACCCAGTGGGAGCTTCGCCTATATCAGCCCTCGTTCCCCGCAGGTTGAGCCTTTGGGTGCCGGGGCCAGCAGAGGTTAGGAGGGGGTCTCTGTAGAAGGCAGATGAGGAGATCCTAGAGTTGCATGAATCATAGGCAAGTGGAGGTCAGGCAAGTCTGAGGTCCAGGCAAAAGTCAGAGGCAGGCAGGGGTTAGGCATATCCATGATTAGGCAGAGGTCAAAACTAGGGGGTCCATTTGAGAGGAGAGGAGGGACGGATAGGCAGGCCAGGTAGGTGAAAAGGAGAAGAACAGGCGAGCAGCAACAAGGAAGAATCTGAAAAACTAAAAACAAGGACACTGGAACTGAAGAATTGAAGTCAAGGATGCGGGAACTGAAGACAGGACACTAGTAGCAACATTCTCTACTGAGGAGCAGGTGAACCTGTTTCTGAGGCAGTGAGAGAATGCCAGCGATGGCCTTTTATAGGGCTGGAGGAGTGATATCATCTGGCATCATCAGGGCTTTCCAACTGCTGGCCCTTTAAATGGGGGAGCGCTGGGCATGTGCGTGCCTAAGGAGAGGTGCATCAAGATGGCCCAGTGGCATCCTACCATGTGTGAAGCAGGCGGCGTCCTGTTGCATGTGAGTCTAGCAGCATCCAGCTGCACTGATGGCTGGAAATCTGCAGGCTGCATTGGAAGAGAAGAGAGGTGGTCCAGGCAAGGAGGTGAGTGCAACCAGGGCCGGTGCAAGCATATTTGGCACCCTAAGTGAGCCTTTTGTTATTCACCCCTCCTCCCCCTAACTTAACTACTGGTGGCAGTGGCTCCCTTCTTTGACAGTATTGGCTCTGGTACAGCACCCCTCTAGACCTCATCCTGGCAGGATTTTTCTGCCCCCAAAATCTTGGCACCCTAGTTTGCCTAATGGAAGCACTGACTCTGAGTACAACAGTTCATGGGCCCAGCTCGTGGACCACCAAACGCAACAATATCTTTTGAAGATATCAGGATCAGTGGCAAGTTATCCACCCACTCAAGGCTGAATAACTTTAAAAACCTAATTGGTTGGGAGGCGTCAAGATGGCGGCACGCTAGATGCGGAGGCTCGGAGTGCCTGTGAGTTTCTTCGGATAAACTTTGGTTTTTGCTTCTAACTAATGCCTCCAAAGAGAAAAGGACGTGTGAGGGTGTTTCCCTCTATACCTTCAACAATTCCCGGGCAAACAACGATCCCCGAACTTACAGCCATTTATCCTGGAGGGGTGGCTAAACTCCCCGCTGACGAAGCGGCATTGGGAGCATCGTTGCTGCCTGGGAAAACAACATTGAGCCCCCCTGACCTGCGGATACCACCCGCTCCAGGTTCATTATCACCACCATTAGCCGCGGACCTGAACACAGAACCGGTGAGTCCAGTGAACAGGCCAGAGGGAGCGGAAGTGGTGTGGAGAGACTTGGGAACATCAGAGGAGCGGGGAAGGTCAGAATTGCCGAACGCAGGGTCCCTAAGCCTGCCAGGCCTCGGTGGAGGAGATGAACGGTCTCGAGTGGAATCTGGAGAAACCGTCGCAGAGGGAGATCTCTTGGGGGCCCAGGGCGGATTTGCAGCAATAGACCTTGTTAAACCGGGCTCGGTGACTCTTGAATCCCTATGGGAGTTGGTAGCCTCATATGGCCCACGTTTTCAAGGGCTGACGAGGCAGTTAAATTCGATGTCTGAGAAGCTGGATAAAGTATCCCAGGAACACGATGATAAGATTTGTGAAAATACAAGCAAGATTATGGAATTACAAACGACAGTAAAATCGACACAGAATGTTTGTCAAGCTTTAATCCTGGATAAGCAAGTAACTAACAGAAGAGTGGAACTTATTGAAAATAGAATGAGGAGATTGAATTTAAGACTCTTGAATTTCCCAAAAGTAATTGGGGAATTATCCCGAGTGACTTTGCGGAGATATATAATAGAAATATTAAGAATACCATCTGATCAGATCCCATCTACAAATAAGGTCTATTTCCTCCCATTTAATAGAAATAGGGAAGGTAATCAGCCACAATTTGATAATTTGATGGAGATATTGGAATCTTCCACAGAAATATATGAGAGAACGACTTTACTGGTTTCTTTAATTACTGAAACAGATGTTAGCTTGTTTATGAAATTCTATTTTCAACATATGAGTGAAAGTTTCATGGGTCAAAAGATCCAAATATTCCCAGACTTATCGAAGGTAACACAGGAGAGGAGAAAGGCCTTTCTCTCTATGAGGCAGGAATTAAATACAATAGGGGCCAAGTTTCTTCTAAGATACCCTTGCAAAGGGGTTGCTACCTTAAACAGAGATGTATACATATTTTCTGCCCCGGAACAGCTTAGGGTATTTATTGACTCTAGAAAGAGGGCCTTTACAACCTCCTCTCCTAATGAGGAACCGGGTTAAAATCCAATTAGGTTGAAGATAAAGTGGTTAAATGTTAGCTAGCATGATAAGCTATTTCATTGAGATATGATTTTTGTGTAATCTTTTCTCCAATATACTCCCAAGATTTCTGATCTCTCCCCCCTATGAAGATTAAGGGGGTCATTTACTAAAGCGATCGCACGCGAAAAGTCCCTTTTCGCGTGCGATCACTAAATGTGGGCGGCGTCAAGACAAGAAGAGGAGGAGTCAGGGCGGCACCGGGGCGGACACCACGAAGACGGCGCTGATGGCGAAACGGTAAGCTTCCATATATTTCATGCCAAATAGCTACACCTTTAATGGTGTAGTTATTTGGCGCGACGCCGGCAGCAATCGCACCACGGAGGTGCGATCATTGCCGGCTATCGCCGGACCGCCACCCCCCCGTTTTGCCCCCCCGCCCCCCTGTATTGCGTGATTCAGAGAGCCCGGCGGTGTTAGTAAATCCACGCCTAAGGTAGGTAAGCAAATATAAGTCCCCCTGAGAAAGCCAGTGCTTTGGCGACCCAGAGGATCTCGGGGCTTGATGTCCTTTCAAGTTTTTCAAATGAGAAGTTTGCTGCCAGATTCCACCAGCAGAAGCTGGAGCTAGGATTTTGCCATCAGAAAATGTTGCAGCATTTATCCTGTGTAGGATAATGTGAGATGCTTCAGTAGCACAATCTGAAGTTTGGATGAACACTCAAAGTTTAAGTTATTTTTATATACAGAGTATTTTTTAATCCAATATGCTTATTTTTAAAAAGACTGTCACTTAACAGCAGGAACTAATTTTTGCACTGACTGGAAGTTTTTCACTATAACAATTCTATTTTCTTTAGTAGTAAAATTAAATAGCACTATTAAAGATTAGCTTACTTTTAATTCCTGTGACCACCAGGTTTGCCTGCTCTGACGCTGCCCGCAGCCTTCTACAAGCTAGACCACTAGGTGCTGCCTATCCTGCCCGGAGGACCTTCAGTTCCTGTTCCCTTCCAGTGGTCTCCGGTACACTCTGTTCCGGTCTAGCTCAGCTGTTCTCCACTAGCCGCGCACCCTTGCTCTTGATGGGCACACCTCTCCGCTACCTCTCTAGGAGACCCTCTGAGGCCTACCTAAGCCAAGGCAGTCCGGGTACCCAAGGGCTCAACCTAAAGAACCCCTGGACTGTTATTGGTGAAGCTCCAGCTTGCCTCTGTCTCCTCGTGTGCTCCACCTCCTGGCGGCAGGCGCTCTCTGGGACCTCCCTGAGGGTCGTACCAATCATATGCCAGGCCAAGGGTCCACCTCCAGCGCAACATGTTGGCTTATCCGTGCCCTTTTTTGGCTGTTTAATATTCCATATAATTGAACAAACACTCTAAGGCTTGCCCTTACCACGGTGCTCTGTATCTATCCCAGGTATGCTTAAATTCTGCTAGAGGGCTATTAAAGGCATCCATCATGCTCTCTGTAAATAACTAATTCCCCTACTTCCTCTGTTCCTCTGAGATTTCTTCCCTCTAACCTTGTGTAAGCACGCACACACACCCACCCCTCACCCTCCCCAGGCAGGGTACATAAAATGATGGAAAGAAGCATCCCTGTTTTGCAATGGTCATTACCTCCAAATTTCTTTTTGTGAGTTCTTATAACGGTCATGCAGATGGTGAAGCAGACCTTTAGCATGACAGCAGCATAAAGGTTCAAACTGCTTCCTCTTCCCTTCACTGACTGGATAAAGAGGACACCCCTCACTCCCCTCCAAGAACTATGATCCCATCTATATGCATGCTGGCCAAATAAGTGGAGTAGGCACCAAATTTAACTTCCAGCATGGTTAACTTTATTCTTTGGAATTTCCAGCCAGCATAACTATTTATATGGATGAGGATTTTGTTGTGTATATTATTTAGTAAACATATTAAACATTCAAAGGCATACAAAAGTCGATTTACAGTCTCGTTGGGAAACAGTTAGTACATCTCTTAACCTTCACATATACATTTTATCATGTTCATCACTGAGTGTATGGGCCAATACAAACTTTCCCCTTACAGTGACTTGAACTTTTCTCTTCCAACTCTGGTTAGAAGCAGAGATCAGATTACAATTTAACCATATCAAAATTCTCATCCAATGGGGATCAAATACCTATTGCCTAATACATGGTTTCTCACTCATCCTCTGAAATCCTCTTTTACTAGTCTCTAAAGTGCAGCTTTTACCAGATAGCTGCACTGCCCGGACCTTCTGGGTACTCCTCCCTGAGGGCTCACTGCACCTTTGGATCTCTTCTTCTGGATGCCATGTTAATTCCCCTGGAGGGAAACAACCCACTCCAAGCACCTCTGTACCATTGACCTCTCTGTGTAAGGACCCTGTGAGCAGCCTTGCTACCCTAGTGGGAGTCCCCATCCTTGTTCCAAAGTGCACCTCCATCCAAGTCCTGCTTGCCACCGAATGCATGTTTTCATGCATTTAAAAAACTATAAATCCTTACACAATCAGTAAAAATTATTGCAGCAAGGTGAATCTTCCTGACTTTTAATCATTTCTGCCAACCTTCAATGTCTGATAATTTGACACCCCATTGCCCTTCGGTTTTTCAAAAAAAATTAAGTCACCCCAGAACCACCGAGTGCACATTTTCATTCACATGTACTTGTACAGTTTATATTTCCTGTATTATGCCGACATTCAGTGTCTGCTTATGGAATCTCATGGCTTAAAGACTCTGATACATATACAGATCACTTTTTTGATTGTATTTTTGAGTCACTTTGAACCATTTATCAAGTACCATGCACAGATTTTCATGAACATTAGCTTGTATTGTAATATTTAAGTGTTAGGCTGACAACCAGTGTCAGCTTATGGTATCTCATGGCTTAGAATCTTTGCTACAGATACAGATTATGTTTTTTATTGTTATTGTGTTTTTGAGCCACTTTGAACCACTTATCAAGTGCCGCATGCACATTTTTATGCCTGTTTTTATGCACTGTTTTCTATATTATGCCTTTGCTACCTCTACAGATCACTTTTTTTATTGTCATTTTGTTTTTGAGTCAAAACATGGATTGTGCATGTACAATAAAATCTAAAAATATACTTCAAGCCGCTGGGTGTGGCAAAGATCTAGAACCATCACATGCATGAAAATATGCAACTATATTTTAAGCTCTATAATTGAAAGAAAATGTATGATTTACTTACAATACAAATTAAAATATCTTTCTTTCACATTTTATCAGCAATTTTTACAGGTATTTGATGACATTTTTCACATCAAAATACAGTTTCACTAAAACCGCTGCAAGCATATTGTTATACAATTGAGAAGTATGAAGGCTCACACAATCAGAACATGATCACAGCACATTTCAGTTCCATCATTTATGACTCAGTATTGTGGAACTGCAATACATGTAGGTAAGTATAGCCAGGTAATTACAGCAAAAATAGAAATAAGAGTACAGATAGAAGTCAAAGTGCCTCAGAAGATGAATCAGGACAAGCAGAAAGAGGGAAATATTCACTGGGTGCACATATCACTAGCTGTTTTAGAGTGTGACCATATGTGGAGCAAATCTGAAAAGGATAAGGGGTAAAATTTTCAGACATAGAAGTTCATCATATAATATTATTATTAGTGATGACATGCAAGGTCCTGAGGTCTCTTTCCCAGGGCAGTGCATACAATAGAGGACACAAAGGCAGGTATAGCAATAATGTATTTGCCAGGTAAGTACAGCCAGAAATAGAAATACATATAGGCCCAACTTGAATTATATTGAAGATATGCACAATACTGAGTGATAAATGATGGAACTGCAACCTGCTGCAATCAGGTACATGAATTGTGTGAGCCTTCACACTTCTGAATTGTATAACAATACCTGCAGCAGTTCTAGTGAAACTGAACTTTTATGTGAAAAATGTCATCAAATACTTGTAAAAATAGATGACAAAATGTGAAAGATATTTTAATTTGTATTGTTGGTAAATCATAAATATTCTTTCAATTATAGAGCTTAAAATATAGTTGCATATTTTCATGCACATGATTGTTCTAGATCTTTGCCACACCCAGCGGCTTGAAGTATATTTTTAGATTTTACTGTATATGCACAATCCATGTTTTGACTTTTGTTTTTAATGATTTTGTTAGTTATTGCATCTAGTTTTATGTTCACTTGAAAAACATTTACTATCAGCAAGCCAAAACTCTACAATGAGTTTTTATTGAAATCATAAGAAACTAACAGTAAAAAAACTACTGTTGTCACAGACTGTACTGTTAAAACTTTGAAATTATTTGATGAAATGCTTAATGCTTGTTTGTACTATTTATAAAGCATTAATTTTTACACAAATATTGTTTTTCTTTCAATTATAGTACTTAAACTATAGGTGCATGAAAACATGCGTGCAGTGGTTTAAGGTTGTTATCACACAAGTACATTTTTAGATTTTATTGTACACGGCTTTTTACAGTTTACAGTCAATATTTTGAGTTTTGTTTTTAAGGATTTTGTTGTTTTTTACAACTAGTTTTATGTTTAATTTATGTTTATATTTACTATCAACAAGCCAAAATACTACAAAGTAGTAATGAAACCACTGTTGTCACAGACTGTACCATCAAAACTTCGAAATAATTTGTTAAAATGGTTAACTTTTATCTGTACTTGTTACAGAGCATCAATTTTATAAGAATGCTATGTTCTTCTTTCAGTTATATAGTGCCTAAAACATAGGTGCACGAAAATGTGCACGCGGTAGGTCTAATGTGTTGCCAAGCCCTGTACATTTTTAGATTTTACTGTACATGTAGTCGATATTTTGAGTTCTTTTTAAAGATTTTGTTAGTTTTTGCATCTAGTTTTATGTTTTATGTTCAATTTATGTTTATATTTGCTACCAATAAGCCAAAATACTAGAATGTGTTTTATTATTGAAAATCATATGACACAAACAGTAAAGAAACCACCGTTGCCATAGGCTGTATCATCAAAACTTAGAAATAATTTGACAAAATGGTTAATTTGTGTCTCTACTTATTGCAGAGCATCTGTTTTTACATGAATCTTATGTTTTTCTTTCAATTATAGAGCCTAAACATAAGTGCATGAAAACATGCACACTGGTTAGTCTAGGGTACTGACAATTTTGGTGGGTCTAGTGATAAGGGGGAGGTATTTGGCCAGGTAGAAGACCCTGACAGTACCAGCTATGTTCCTGACTCCAGCCTGCTCCAGACTTGGGGGTTACCCTATTCACCAGAACCAAGCTGTGATATTCTGCTTGCTCCTGCTGGTTGAGTCCTCTGGATGAAGAGATGACCTCCAATTCTTTCAGGATCTCAGGCCTCTCCTCTTGAGGGGAAGATCCTTGCAAGGTCCTATTCCCCTTAGAGGGTCCCTAGCCTTCCCAGCCCCTAGCTGGGTTCTCCAGATGATCACATTTTCTGGGAGTCCCTATACCCTACCTCACATTGGAAAAAGCAACAAAAAAGAGGGCAAAAAACCCACAAAAACCCCACACTTTTATAGTTCCTACTTTAACCTTGGGCACCCAATTAGAAAACTCCAAAACTTTAAAGGAACAGATACATATTTCCTCATAATAATATGTTTATCTATTAATAATTGCTCAATTACCCAGAATGCCATCCAGTGGCCAACCAGTATTACTACATGCACCAACATTTAAAACATTTTCCAAAAACCAGATACATTGATGATTCCCGGGGTTTCCCATACCAAAGCCTTCTATATGCCCATCAAGCTCACAAAGGGTACACCAAAAATTGAGGTCACCCTACATTTGCATCATGACTCATTGTCCTTGAATTTCTCTTTTTTAGGGAACATGCACATTTCTGCATTTTGTGGCCTGTTTGTCATCCATAAGAAGGTAAGAGAACCTCATTATCAGTCTTCACTTCTCTCCCTTTACACCCTTCTTCATGAACTCCATTCACTGGACAAGTCAGTCTTATCTGTGCCCTTTTCCTTCACTGTCAATTCCTGAATCTGTGCTTTCTGCCTTGCTGCACATATACCTGGAATAGATTCCCTGAGTTGGTATGCCATGCTCCCTGACTGACCACATTCAAATCCAGTCTGAAAGCTCAGCTATTTGAGGTTGCTTTTAATGTCTAACCATTTTGCTACAATAAATACACTTCCCATTAACTCTTGTTTGTCATACATGTTTGTCTTGACTAGACTATAAGCTCCATAGAGCAGGGATTGCCTCTTATATGCATCTGTACAACTCTGCATATATCTAGTAGTGCTATATAAATGATACATTTTTTATTTATTTATTTAATGGTTTTTCTATACCGACATTCGTTAGATACATCACATCAGTTTACATTGTAACATAAACAGTAGCAAAAAATTGCTTTTACAGAGAACATATGAGTTAAAACAGTATAGTTGTGGTTACAGGGGGAGGGACAGTAGGAGAGAAAAATGGATGAAACAAACAGTAGGGGTGGAATGGTATTAGGAATTTGAGGGTTGTGGGCTCGGGTAAGTTATATATATAACTGGGGAAAGAGTATACATGCAACGGCGGGTTACTATTTACAAATTAGGGTAAATTATATATAGAAAAAGCAATCATTTATTACATCTTGTACAGGTATTGACAGATAGGGGGGTGGGGAGAAATGGTGTGTAAGAGTGTATATGTGATGGGTTAGGTGTATGCTTGCAAGAACAGCCAGGTTTTTAGTTTTTGTTTGATCACTCTTTGGTGGAGTTGTAATGGGTAAGTTTTGGGTGTTTAAAATTGCTGTGTGTTGAGATCGGGTTGGTCTATTATTGTTGCGGAAGGCTAAGGAGCCATTAAGCCATTTCATACTTGGTTATGGAGGGTTTTGTGTATGATGTTGAGGGTAGTAGTAGTAAATGTTGAGGAATAGTTGTAGTAGTAATAGCTAGGGATATGCATTTGTTTTAAATTAATTTCAAAACTGCAAGAATCAGGCAAATTGTTTAATTCAGGGGGCCCCAAAATGAATAGAAGGCCTTCCGAATTAAACAATTCTTATTTATTGCAATTGTTTAAAATGAATGCATCAGGCCTAAGCCTAGGCTGGGCTTCACCTATGGCACAGGCTGAGGCCTAAAGCAGGAGTTGTATCCTATGCCCAAGTATAACACTGGTGTCTTGCCCTAGGCCTAGGCCCGAAGCCGGGGCCTCGCCAAGGGCTTAGGCCAAGGCCCAAAGCAGGGGCCATGGCTTAGGCCTATATGAAATACTGGTGTCTTGGCCTAGGTCCGGGTCAAACCCAGGGCCTTGGCCGAGACTCGAGCCCCGGTTCAGTCACTTACCTGAGAGATTGGGTATCCAAGGGCCAGTTTGGGTCCTGATGCCTGAGCCTTGGCCTGGAGGCCAGATCCCAATACCAGGGCCTCAACCCAGACCTAGGTCTGATGCCAGGGCCTGGCCTGGAGGATAGGTCCTGATGCCTGGGCCTCGGCTTTAGCAGGGGGTCAGGTGAAGCCCGGAGCCCAAGCCTCACAGCTTCATCAATGCCGTTCTCTTCTTTGTTCTTTAAACCGACTCCATTCGCTGGGCTGACACCGGAGTTAATTAACTCTAGTACAGTCACCTCAGTGGATGGTACCATTTTGATATATGGCATTGTAAGGCATTGCCATACATCAAAATGGTGCCATCTGTATGGTGCCAGTTTAAAGAAGGAAGAAGAAAGAAGAGGACAGGGTTGTTGGAGCTGTGAAGCCTGGGCTCTGAGCCTGGGCCAGGGCCTGACCCTAGGCTGAGGCCCAGCCAGTGGAACCCAGCATCTGGCCTGGGTCTGGTTTGAGGCCCCAACATCAGGACCCAGCCTCCGGGCTGGGCCCCCGCATCGGGCCTGAGTCCAGGCTGAGGTTCCAGTGTCAGAACCCAGTCTCCAGGCCAGGTCACAGCATTGGGCCTGGGCCCAGGCTCCAGGCTAGGCTGAGATACAGGCTTCAGTATTGAATAGGCCGAGGCTGCGGTGATCTAACATAGCCTCGGCCTAGACTTAACTAGCAGATCCTCACTGGACCAGTTAAGTGGGGACCAGGGAGGTTCTTGGCCCCAGTATCTCTCAGGGTGGGAGGGATGGTGGGGGGAGGATGGGATGGGAGATCTTAGGAGGCCCCAGTTTCTCTTTGGGAGTTGTTTTTGGGAGGTTTTATTATTTTAAATATTTGATTCATTTTTTTTACACAAATGAAACGAATCAAACATTCCACAAACTGAAATTCATGGAGGAAATAAAACCTCCCAAAAACAAACTGAAAAATGAAAACACATTTTTTTTTATCCCTGCACATTCCTAATAATAGTTCCCAATGTTTTTCCTGCATCCTCTGGCAAAAGCACACATTTAGGGGCAATATTTGTTCTCTCTCCAACTGTCCCCAACAGTTCTGAGATACCCTAAATGTCCACTGATGGCCATGGAGCAATAGAGTTGCTCTCTTTCTGTCTTCAACCTTTCCTAATGTTCCTCTCAGGGCATGTATATCTAATATATGGCATTTCCTCCTGTGATCGATCAACCAATAATATATTTACTAATGAATGAATGTAATAAATTTCAATCATGCTGTAGTAGGGTGCCTACAAATTTATGCTAGGAAAAAGATTTGTTGCAGCCTTATCTGGTCTTATGGATGTCTGAAACTTCTCAGCTACATTATTGCAGAACAAATGTTATGTGGTTGAAATAAGACATGACTTGCTTGCTTTAGAGACTTTCATCTAGAGGCATTAAAAGAGAAGCCCTTTAATTTTTCTGAGTTTTCCAGAATGGTTCATGATGCTATTAGTTTTACCGACTGCATCATTAGAGAAATGGGTTGTATGTCCCTTAAACCTTCTGTATTGGGTAATAAATAGGGTTGCTTTAAAGAGCAAGATGTCAAAAGCAGATAAGTCTTTTGTACTGTAATGAGAGTAATGATGAATAATGGTACTTATGTGCAATAAATTAAGTCTTGTCAGTAAACATCCTTTTTACTCAGGCTATGCAGTCTTCTAATATACAGTACCGCATTATAAGCAATCTGTTGAATTGAATGTGAAATTATCTGAAGCAGTATACAGTGGAAGTCACTTGAACAAAAAAGGAAAAAAGTAGTGCAAGTAATAAAACTGTGTCCTACAGCTTTAATTATAATGATCTATATTTCTACAGGATAGCATCTTGCATACAATTCCAAACACTGACACAATGAATGTTTCCAGTCCACCTCATCATCACCAGATACACAACTCCTGTGAAGTAGATGACTATGAAAAAGTTTACGAAGGCAAAAGGAAAGAAGAAAACTATTACTGAAATGATTATTTATTAACCATAATATAGGAAAATCCAAGGGAAATAAAAACATACAAATTGATAGAAAAAGGTCCATCTAGTTTGCTTGTTTTTTTTCTACATATAGTATAGTGAACATACAGATCTCTTCTCATTTCACCACCAGTATGGCTCCCTTGTGATTGTCCTATGCCTTCTTGAATTGCAATACTTTTAAATACCCCTGCCAGCTTCATTGGGAAGCTATTAAATACATTCATCATCCTTTCTCTGAAGAAATACATTCATTAGGGATATGCATTTGTATGAAATGAATGGGTAAAATGCAATGAATGAATCCATTTTTGTTTCATTTGTAGCCATGGAGGGTGCCCATGAAATTAAACAACATTTTTTATCTCATTTGTTTGTTTCCCATTCAAGACATGGGCCATTCAAGTCTGTGTCTGTGCTGAGCAAACAAACAACAGGTGTAGATGTAACGGGTGGCTTCATGCAACACGCCAGCGGCACATGTCATATGCAGTCGCACAAACACTAACCCAGTCGGTTGCAGTCAGTAGGATTTCATTAGCTGGAATCTGCTAAAAAATCAGATCAAATTTAATTAATGACCTCTGACGCAGGCAACATGAGGATGGGAGAGAGAAAGAGTAGGGAGGCACAGAGGGAAAAACAACAAATAACACCTGCTTAAAATGGGCTTAAAACATTGAAATAACAGGGAGCTTATATTATTACAACTTTGATATTATGAAACAGAACTGTACAAAAAGGAATAAGGACTTTTTGGTTATTTGTAGAAATAACCAGTCACAATAAACTAACTCCTCTTTAAGTTGCACATTGGAATAATCCAGCACAGTTTACAAGTGCACCCAAAGAAAAAGCACTTTAGTCAAAAATAAAGAATATTTCCAACAGAATATAGCCAATAGGAGAAATATTTCTTATATTACTATTATGTCTGCTACACTCATCCCTCTAAAATTCAAACCAATGGCTATATTTGCTAATCTCTCAGAATAGTGTAATATAATTCTGAAAAGCTCATCCAATCATGTATGGTTGCTCTAGAGAAAAGCAGAACTTGAGGTTTGGCCAAAACCACAAACCTTACTGTTGAACAGTAACATGCCTTATACACATCACCTTCAGCCACTTGGTCTAACATTGATTAACCACTATCATACCTTGTATTTCTTTACATATACAAGTGCAGTTTCCTGTTTCCTTTTTATATTCAACCCACGGTAAACTTAACCCTTAATGACTGGAAAACTCTTGAAAGAACCACTGTATATATATTCATCTAACATATCAACTTGTCAACTGGTTTTATGGTGCATCCTGCCTTAGTCTTCTTTACTAGGTGGATTTTACTCTCAATTTCCTGGTTTTCAGTTTTGCCAACAGTTTGCTCGTTGAGAGTGCTTTCAGCGGTAGTGTCAATGTTGTTCTCTTTACTTGCCCCACTATTCTGTGACTCTGGTTGAGGGTCTGTGTCAGATCTCCTGCATTTGATATCTGTTGTTTCTCAGTGATTTCACCATCCTGCAGTATGCTACATAGGTCATCAGTAATTTCTCTACAGGCAGTTTCTGGTTCTGAACTTTCAACTTCATTTGGCTTTGCAATTTCATTTTGAAGTAACCAATTCTCTGCTGTTTTCCTCATCCAACCCAAGATTCAAATTTTGGTCATTCTCTGAGTGATAAACTATTTTGCTCATGCCATCTATTGCACTGGTGTTGATAGATGCTATTTCTTCAGTCTCAATTTCTAATGAAAGAAAATTAAGCAGCATTACCAGATTCCTGTGGACAATATTTTTGCTCCCTAGTTCCCATATTGCAAATTCTCAGTGCAAGAATTGGGGGATTTACTTCTATCATTTCATACTGTACTGTTTCCCATTTAACAGCAAGTTTCCATTTTCCCCTCTCTTTCTTATTATACTACACTGTCTCCTTATTTAAGGCAACTTTCCTTTACCATTTGGTTATACTGTTTTGCTTGAGCTCTTTCCTTTCGGTTGCATTTTTCTGAGCTATTCTAGAAGCTTCAGCAAAGATGCTACAAATTTATCATAGCAGACAACATCATCATCTCCTAAGACATTCTGGAAAAGGACATCAACTAGCAGATGGGAAATGCATCCAAAAAGATAAAATGGAGCACATCCTGTTGTCTCATTCATTGTACAGTTGTACATGAACGTCAGAAAGCTGATAACCTGTAGCCATTTACATTTAGCACATAGTGGCAAAGCTCTAATCATGTTTTCTAGATATCAGTTAAATCTTTCAACGTGATCATTGCCAGCTGATTGTATGAGATTTTTTCATACCTGTAATTTCTAACAATTCATGAATTAGTTGAGATTCAAAACAGGTTCCTTGATCACTAAACTAAAGAGTAGTAAATCACCTGGACCGGATGGTATACATCCTAGGGTACTAAAGGAACTCAAAAATGAAATTTCTGATATATAAGTTAAAATTTGTAACCTATCATTAAAATCATCCATTGTACCTGAAGACTGGAGGGTGGCCAATGTAACCCCAATATTTAAAAAAGGCTCCAGGGGTGATACGGGTAACTATAGACCAGTGAGCAACTTCAGTGCCGGGAAAAATAGTGGAAACTATTCTCAAGATCAAAATCGTAGAGCATATAGAAAGATATGATTTAATGGAACACAGTCAACACAGATTTACCCAAGGGAAGTCTTGCCTAACCAATCTGCTTCATTTTTTTGAAGGGGTTAATAGACATGTGGATTAAGGTGAACCAGTATATGTAATGTATTTAGATTTTCAGAAGGTGTTTGACAAAGTCCCTCATGAGAGGCTTCTATGAAAACTAAGAAGTCATGGGATAGGAGGTGATGTCCTTTCATGGATTACAACAGATATTTTCGGTTATCTGCAATTGAGTCACTATGTTAAGACCCTGGGCTCCCCAGAGCAGCATCCCGCAGCGTTTAGGGCATTAGATAAGATTTTTAAGTTTGACCGCAATAGGGACCCATCGCTCTCCTCTTATCATAGACGGCTGGCCAGTGGAGCCACCATGGATTCTTACCCAGTCTCTGTCTCTCGCTGGAACAGGGATGGGGTATTCCAACTCACCGTGCCCATTTTTTCTATTAGTATAAAGAGCGCCTTGGCGACTACTGGTAATATGTACTACCGGGAGATGCATCTTAAATTTTTACGCCGAGCTTATCTGTCTCCCCAGATTGCCTTTCGCGCAGGTCTTGCTTCCACAGATAGGTGTGTACGCTGCGGGAGGGTGACGGGGACCATATCACATGTTTTTTGGGAATGTCAAGTCATAAAAAATTACTGGCAACAAATCCTTGCCTATTTAGAACCGATAGTGGGAGCCAGGTTGCCGCTATCGCCTTATGTATGGCTGTTCCACTGTGTCACTCGTCACTTAGTGCTGCAGCCAGGTTTACGGGACTTCCTGAGAAAGGCTGGGTTGGTCGGAAAGAAGGTGATCCTCCTGAATTGGCGAGCCACGGAATCTCCTTCCTTCTGGTCGTGGAGGAACCATCTACACAAATTGATGCAAATGGAAAACCTTTTTGCTCGAAACTCGCCCAGAAGACGAAAACTTTTTCTTGGCACTTGGGACGCTTATCTGCAAACACTGCCCCATAGAACTCGCAGTCTCGTTCTGAATGACTGAATCTTTACCAAGTTGAGGAATATCCGGACTGGAATTAACTTCTATATAATTTTGGTCTCTGAAAGAGGGAGGGGGGTAGGGAGGGGGGGAAGGGATTACAGGTCTTCTTGAACTTCACTGTTGATTGAAACAAGTGATCTTTGTTAGCTTTTCTTGCCACTTTGTTCTGCTGCGTTGTTTTGGATATGTTCGTGTCATGTGTGTTTTCTTTGACTTTGCATACACTCAATAAAAATATATTATACATAAAAAAAAAAAAAAGACAGGAAACAGAGAGTAGGACTAAATGGTCAATTTTCTCAGTGGAAAAGGGTAAACAGTGGAGTGCCACAGGGATCTGTACTTGGACCGGTGCTTTTCAATATATATATAGATATAGATATATATATAAATGATCTGGAAAGGAATACGAAGAGTGACATTATTAAATTTGCGGATGATACAAAATTATTCAGAATAGTTAAATCACAAGCAGACTGTGATACGTTAAAGGAGGACCTTGCAAGACTGGAAGATTGAGCATCCAAATGGCAGATGAAATTTAATGTGGACAAGTGCAAGGTGTTGCATATAGGGAAAAATAACCCTTGCTGTAGTTACACAATGTTAGGTGCCATATTAGGAGCTACCACCCAGGAAAAATATCTAGGCATCATAGTGGATAATACTCTAAAATCATCGGCTCAGTGTGCTGCAGCAGTCAAAAAACAAACAGAATGTTAGGAACTATTAAGAAGGGAATGGTTAATAAAACGGAAAATGTCATAATGCCTCTATATCACTCCATGGTGAGACCACACCTTGAATACTGTGTACTAGGAATGTGAATCGTGTGATCGATCATCTTGAAGATCGATTTTGGCTGAGGGGGGGGGGGGGGGAATCTGATGGTCTTAGTTTTTTAGGTTAAAAAATCATTTTATCAGGGGAGGGGGGAGGGCAGGAAAACCGGCACACCAAAACAACCCTAAAACCCACCCCGACCCTTTAAAATAAATCCTCCACCCTCCCGAACCCCCATTTGATTTGCCTTAAGCAAGGTGTGTCTAGTGGAGGTCCAAAGTTGATGTAGTTCATCAGCAGAAAGTAGGGCCACCGGAGATGGCACAGTCACAAGAAGAGGCAGAGGTGGGCGAGGTTGCTTGCCATAGACTAGTTGAAATGGAGATGAGCCGGTGGCAATGGAAGGGTGTGAGTTGAGAGTGAATTCAGCCTATGGAAGCAAGTTTGTCCAATCGTCTTGTTTACTATTGACATAGATATGTAGGAATTGTTTGAGGGTTTGATTGGTCCTCTCTGCCAGACCATTGGTTTGTGAGTGATCTCCAGAACCTGGCAGTAAATTGAGGTCCTCGTTCGGATAGGATGCTTTTGGGTAGACCATACAGGATGTACGTTGTTTTAGTAACGTCATCCGGAAAGAGGGTTGGCTGTAGGAGAAAGTGCATGTTGCACTGATTGATGAAGCCCCTACAGGAGCGAGGTTCACGTGCGAAGCGTGGAGGAACTGGTAACCGAATTATTGGATGGGCATCAGAGGTTGCTGGTACTGACGGCAAGGCAGGGTTCATGGGACCGATAGCATCAAACCATTGGTTCAAATTTTCCACCGCAGAAACGAGGGCATCTAATGTCTTTTGTTGGTCCAGGATTCGTTGGGCCATCCCTAGAATGACCTGATGAGCAGAGGCCTCTGCTGGGTCCATAGACTTGGCAAACTGTTATGAAGGTTGAGGAGATGTGGACCCTTAGTCCGAGGAGGAGTTGATACTACCTGAGGAGACTGCTTCTCGGGTTCCCCCATCAGATGGCGAGGCTGAATTGAAGCAGGAACCAGTTGTATCTTCACCACTGGAAGCCCGTGCCCCCCCCCCCCCCCCCCCCCCGGAGGAGCCCGTAGAAACCTGGACTGCTGGGACTTAGGTGGCCCTTGAAGATGAAGAATCGTCAAAGACCAGTCCGGGATCAGAAGCAAGAGTTCACCTACCGCCGGTCCGAGGTCAGACATCAGAGAATCATTGATTACCAGTACGAAGCCAAACACCAGAGGATCATCAATTACCAGTCCGAAGTCAAACACCAGAAAGTCATCCAGGAGCCAGAACAGGAGAACCAGAGGCACCAACAGACTCACGGGAGTGAGCAGACTCGTTGCTAAGTCAAAGGACAGGAAGAAGAAACCTCCTTAAATACTTCCCTAAGCCTGACCTATCTGCTGCAGCTGAAGCTGGTTAAGGTGACGAGACCCCTTTAAATGCTTGCAAAAGGTGCAGCCTCACGCTTAAGAGAAGGGCCATCCGAGAGGGAACCAGGAAGTGCTGCCGTGCAGCCCAACGCCGTGAAGAGGAGGTCGAGAGCTGCTCCCTCCGTCGGGGAACCTGGCAGGGGCTCGGCCAAAGGAACTGCACCGAGGAGGGACAGCAGGGTCCTGCCACGGGGATGCCTCCCTGCCATCGTTGAGGTGCTGGCGACGGTCCCGATGCCGTGGAGGGAGGTAGGAGGGGCCAGCCGCAGACAGCCGCAGGTGGAAGTTATAACAGTAGAACCCCAGAGGGTAGAGAGAGCTTCCAGCAGCAGCAAGAAGCAGCAGAGCAGCTTAGACTGGACAAATCCAATCCTTGCTAACTCAAAGTCAGTCAGCAAATGGGCAGACTAACTACCCAGATGTTGTGATGTCACTCTAGGGGGATGCCCCCGAGGTTCGCACCAACGATGGAATAAAGGCGTGGGTAATGCGCGTGCACACCCTAGGAGGCCCTCAGATGAATCATGGCGGAATGCCTTGCCATAGCCATTCCGGGGACGCCGGAGAGTGCGGCAAGCAGACGCGGCAGTCGCCATTTTCCCAAGGTTGGTGGAGAAAGCGAACATTGAGGTGAGGCATGTGGGACGAAGCAGTCTGAGTGCGACGGACACAACATCAACCAGTCAACTAGCTACAGATGGACCAAAATCCCTTTCTTGAACATGAGATTCTCTTAATGAAGGCCAGTCTGCATAATGTTGGGAGTGGTGACTGAGGTCAAGCAATGGGGCAGGGGATTGCCTTGAATGGAAGGGATTTAAGGAAGCTGGAAGAGTGGTCGAAGATATGGCAGCTGAGATTCAATGCCAAGAAGTGCAGAGTCATGCATATGGGGAGTGGAAATCCGAATGAACTATATTCAGTGGGGGGAGAAGGGCTGATGTGCACGGAGCAGGAGAGAGACCTTGGGGTGATAGTGTCTAATGATATGAAGTCTGCGAAACAATGCGACAAGGCGATAGCAAAAGCCAGAAGAATGCTGGGCTACATAGAGAGAGGAATATCGAGTAAGAAAAGGGAAGTGATTATCCCCTTGTACAGGTCCTTGGTGAGGCCTCACCTGGAGTACTGTGTTCAGTTCTGGAGACCGTATCTACAAAGAGACAAGGACAAGATGGAAGCGGTACAGAGAAGGGCGACCAGGAAGGTGGAGGGTCTTCATCGGATGACATACGAGGAGAGATTGAACAATCTAAATATGTACTCCCTGGAGGAAAGGAGGAGCAGGGGTGATATGATTCAGACTTTCAGATACTTGAAAAACTTTAATGATCCAAAGACAACGACAAACCTTTTCCGTCAGAAAAAAATCAGCAGAACCAGAGGTCACGAGCTGAGGCTCCAGGGAGGATGACTAAGAACCAATGTCAGGAAGTATTTCTTCACGGAAAGGGTGGTGGATGCCTGGAATGCCCTTCCGGAGGAAGTGGTGAAGTCTAAAACTGTGAATGACTTCAAAGGGGCATGGGATAAACACTGTGGATCTATCAAGTCTAGAGGGCGTGAATAAAGAGGAGGCATTCAAACACTGCACGGAGCGGCAGTAGCCACAGAGGCATTCACGGAGCGGGATGCCAGTGGCCAGTAGTTGGTGTTCCACCTTCATGGAGCGGAAAGATGGAGGGCTGTTATCTCAAAAAATAAAAAAATAAAAAAATTAAAACAGGGGTGGGTAAGAGTATGGGGTAAGGGTGTGGCCTGCTTGTTACAGCGGTTGCTACCCCTAATTGAGCTGGACGTTCACTTGGATGCAGATACGGCGCTGCTCTCTAAATTGGTGGTGGGGTGGAGGGGAATTAGGGCTGGAGGGTACTGGAAGCCAATAGTAACAGGTGGGAGAGAAAAAAAGGGGAAAAAATGGATAAAGTGCGTAACTTGCTGGGCAGACTAGATGGGCCTGGAATGCCCTTCCGGAGGAAGCGGTGAAGTCTAAAACTGTGAACGACTTCAAAGGGGCATGGGATAAACACTGTGGATCCATCAAGTCTAGAGGGTGTGAATAAAGAGGAGGCATTCAAACACTGCACGGAGCGGCAGTAGCCACAGAGGCATTCACGGAGCGGGATGCCAGTGGCCAGTAGTTGGTGTTCCACCTTCACGGAGCAGAAGGATGGAGGGCTGCTAACTCAAAAAAAAAAAATAAAAAAATAAAAACAGGGGTGGGTAAGAGTATGGGGTAAGGGTGTGGCCTGCTTGTTACAGCGGTTGCTACCCCTAATTGATTAGGGCTGGAGGGTACTGGAAGCCAATAGTAACAGGTGGGAGAGAAAAAAAGGGGAAAAAATGGATAAAGTGCGTAGCTTGCTGGACAGACTAGATGGGCCGTTTGGTCTTCTTCTGCAGTCATTTCTATGTTTCTATGTTTCTATAATGAGAGCTGTTGGCAATGTAGTAGTTGGCCAGCCATATTGGTGCAGCAATGATTCCTGGATACAATTGCTCCCCACTCTGGCATCTAATAATGCCTCGACTTGATCGGTGACCTCTCTGAAATTGATGCAAACCATTATCACCAATTATGGGGAGAGGACTGATGATTCCGGGTTGTCTTTCCAACCAGGCCCATGTTCAAAGCTTTCCTGGACTTCATGGGGCAGATACTAGTTGTCCTAGACTGGCAGAATATAGACAGAGGTTATTCTGTCTTCTTCATTTCTCCTCTGACGAGAGGAGGAGGAGGAGGGGTTCCAGATTCTGACACAGGTTGCTGGGGAAGGTAGAGCTTGGTGGTATCAAGGATAGGGTGGAGGGAAGCGTTTTTCTCTTTGGCTTGCTCTTGGAGTCATCAGTCAATGCGACCTGCCAGTGAAATCAAGTCATGCAACGATATGGGAATGTCTTGGCCAGCCAATTCATTTTTTATTCTGCCTGAAAGACCTTGCCAAAATATGGCAGTGAGTCTGTCCTCCCTCTAGTGCAGTTCAGATGCCAGAGTGTGGAATTCTATAGCATATTCTCCGAGAGTCCTTGAGCCCTGCTGAATCCAGAGCAGGTCAGCTGCAAGGAGGAGGTCTGCCCTGGTTTTTCCAATACTAGCTGAAAATGTTGGAGGAAATCTTGGAGGGTCCGGAGCAGAGGACTGTCACATTCTCATATGGGAGATGCTCAAGCTGGAGTAGTGCTGCCTAGCAGGGAAAGAACATAGGTCACCTTGGACTGATCGGTGGTGAATAGAGCAGACTGTAGTTCAAAATGCATGAGGCACAGATTGATAAATCTACAGTATTCTGTGGGATACCCATTATAGCATGGAGGTGGCAGAAGCTGAGGAACCAATCTGTGGCCAGACACAGAGTGGGAAGGAGGCAGGCTGCTGGAAGCAGAGCCTTTGCAGGTGCTGATGTCAGGGCGTCCATACGGTGCACAAGTCTTTTTCAAGCAGGGTGGTCACCTGGTTAAAAACCCTATAAGATTTGTGGGCTCTTGTTGCTGTGATAAGGTTGGCTAAACCTATGGCAAAGGCCCAGTAGGTCCTTAGTGATAACTGATGGAGCTTTGCAAGAGAGAGACAAGTCTGGAGCTTCACCTATACCAACCCATTTCCCATTGGGTTGAGCACTTGGGTTCCAGGGGCTGACAGGTCTTAGGCAAGAATCTCTTAGGAAGCTATGGGAGCAGAGGTCCAGAGGCAGGCTAGGTACAGTGGCAGGTGGCAGGCAAGAATGATCAGTGTCCAGGCTAGGTAGGTACAGTGGCAGGCGGCAGGCAAGAAGAGTCAGTGTCCAGGATATGGTCAGTGGCAGGCGGCAGGCAAGAAGGGTCAGTGTCCAGGCTATGGTCAGTGTGGCAGGCGGCAGGCAAGAATGGTCAGTATCCAGGCTAGGATCAAATTCAGAAGTCAGTCTGAGGGCAGCAATAGGGAACAAGGAAAAGGACTGACACAGTAGGGCAGAAAAGAAGGCAGTGGCTGGATAAAACCGGACTGAAGAGACGAGGCAGGGTTGGCTAGAATGCAGAAAGAAGCAGCAACTCACACTATATGGGAATGTGGGTGACCTGTTGCTGAGGCACTGGAGCACAGTCTGTGGAGCCCTTATATAGTAAGGGCTGAATTACATCATCAAGGGGCATCGTGGAGGCTTTCCCACTGTGAGCCCTTACAAGGAGGATATGTGCACATGCACACATGCCTATGGACATCCAGGGCAGGTGTAGGCTGGTGGTGATGAGAGGCCATTCTCAGTGGCGCTGGAAAGTCGGTGGCGTACTCACCACAGGACAGTGTTCACAGCATCCTGAGCTGCGCTGGATGGTGCTGGGGTGAGTACAGCAGTTCACGGGCCTTCCCGCAAGTCGCGTTACTAATAGACACACACAAACATGCTCTATCACTCACACAGGCAAGTTCTAGCATGCACACACAGACACAGACAGATTCTAACACAATATGCTTTCACAGACAGACACATACAGAAATGCTGTCATAGACAAACACATGTACATGCACGCAGACTTGCTGTATCACAGACACAGACAGACTCTAACGCGCACGCAGTCATAGACATGCTCTAACGCACACACATAGACATAGACAGGCTCTCCATTCTGAAGTGAGACAGCTTCAAGAATTTGTTCTCCCTTTTGAAGTCCAGCATGGGACAGAAGGACCCTCTTTCTTGAGAACCACAAAATAAATTGAATAACAGCCCAAGTCCTCCAGATCTCGTGAACCTGAAGTCAAGGAGTCTTTCCAGAGTTGATCTTACAGCCTCCATCCTTCTGTCACAGTGACAGAGGGAAACCATAAAAGCAGCAAAAATGGGATGAGAGAATTCCAGTGTGTAACTACGCTGAATGATATCTAGTACCCAGTACCCACAGGCCTGAAGAAATTTGGTGCCATCTCTGGTAAAATTGAGAAAGACGGTCATCTATCTCTGGCAACTGAGATAGTACCTGCAAGTCCTCATTGTATGTTTCTGGAGAAACCAGATTCTGAAGACCCATCTTTATTACCTCCTTTCTTAGATGAACAGTATTAAGTAGTTTAAGAAAGATTTCTGCACATTTATCAAGAGTTTTATTCAGAATAGAGGGATTTTTTCTTTTAATTTAGCAAAGATCCTCTGGTTCAAGCATAGCATCATCACAGATCTCCCAAGCATCATCAGCTGTTTCATTATCTATCTGACTGCAGTGAAGTTTGTCTAAAGGAGAGATTGAACTGAGAACTTATGCTAATATTCTGGCCAGAACATAGGTGGGAATTTTTAAAATTCACATGTTTAATTATTCGCTTGAAGCAAATTGAACTGAGATATGGGGCAGATTTTAAAAGGTACGCGCGCGGCGAACATTTGTGTGCACAACCCGGCGCGCACATGTACGCCCGATTTTATAACATGCTTTTCTTTGGTCATATGAGTCCTCTCCATTTCTGCACTCTCTGCTCTGTGGAAGTTGGTGTGCTACACAACACACACTTTTGTTAATGGAGATGTGACTTGGGCATGAAAAGGTCTGGAAACACTACTATAGAGTATAAGAATCTAAATATGTTATGTAAATGTGCATACACACTGATTTTGCTTATATTACTTGCAATAATAATATGGTGTGTTCATTTTATTTTATGGTGGTTTCACTTTCTGTTCCAGCTTCTCCTCCTCACCCTGGCTTGTGTGATAATGCTACACATGCCCATTTTAAATCATACAGCTGACAGGTGGAGTTATTTATGTGGCCCCTCCCATTGGTGTGGGGTTTATATTTGGGCATCAGTGTGCATAAACCCTTGCCTAACAGCTTATAAAACCTCTTTATGTGGAAGCCTCTGCCAAATGATTTAGGATACCCCTCAGGGGTCAGGACCCCTTAACTGGAATGCTTTTCTCATGCTGGAACTTCAGAATAATCTGGGTCAAATCTTTCGGCTCAGGGAGACCAGGACTTAGCCAATGCCCAGGAGGATTTTTTAGAGAAGTAACAACTGCCACTCTGTGCAGGCTACCTTCAAGCCTTCTGTTAAGGTAGTAGCAACTGCCACTCCATGCAGGCTACCCCAAGCAAAAATGTAAACTTTAGGGGCAATAAAAAAGATACCCCATTTCTTCATTTCCGTTCTCTAGTCAGATGTATTTTCTGTTCAGTTTTCTTGTGGATTATACCTCCAAAGAAGAGAGTAGGGATATGAATCGTTTTTATAACGAATTGAAATATCATATAATATGGGGCGCTCTAGCGCTGAGATCAAAATGGCCGCCTAAGCGTATATCTCCGCTCCACGTTTTCCAATAACAAAGGAATTTTCGCCTCCTTCCTCCTCTAAACGCGTTCTTTTTTACTATCACGGTTCTCTAACTATCCTCGGAGTCGATGGCTGCTAACAAAACCGGGAAAATCGAAGCGGCTTTCGCGGGCGGCGACTGGTACCAAAAGGACAAAGGCTGATCCTCCGTCACCAGGCAAGGCCCCGCCGTCTAAAGTTATGGCGTCAGCGGACGTAGTACTCACTGAGTTGCGACAACTAAAAGATTTAATTAATATTAATATAGACGCTACCAACGCCATAAGGGGAGAGGTGCAAGCGGTCTCTACCCAGCTCGAATCCTACCGCTCCCGGCTAGATGATGTGGAATCACAAGTCTCCTCATTACTATTAACAACAGCGTCCGTACCCCAGCTTACAAAAGATATAGCGCGTTTGCAAAGCAGCTTTGAAGATTTATCCAACCGAAATCGCCGAAATAATATTCGAATACTTGGAGTTCCTGAAGGTGAAGAAGGGAATGATATCATTGGATTTCTTACCAAAATGCTCGCCTCCAGTCTCGATCTTGTTTTTCAGCAGCCCCTGGAAATTGAGCGGGCTCACAGAGTGCCCTCCAGGCCTATTCATAACTCCAAATACCCGCGGCCCATTATTTTTAAATTACTGCGTCACCCGCAAGTTTTGCAAATCCTGGCAGCTGCTAGGGCTCAAGCTCCTGTGCAACATCATGGCCATAATGTGCTCTTCGTTCCGGACTTGGCTAAAGATTCTGCGGCAAGGCGCAAGGCCTTTCTCGCCTTGCGCCCAAGATTACAGCATATTGGAGCTAAATATGGCTTGTTATACCCAGCGCAAATGCGGGTAACTCACCTCAATCAAACGAAAATATACCAACAGCCTCAGGAACTGGAAGAATTCCTTCTCTCCTTGGATCATGAGCAAACTATGATTACTTGAACTGTTACCATTATTTTTTTTTTTCTCTCTTTATATGTTGGAATATGAAGAGCGCGATTCTGCATTCCTTCACGTGGACGATGATGGGAGATTGTTTGATATTAAATCCCCATCTAAGTTTTTCCTTTCTGACCGGAATCACTTTTTGGTTTGTGAGTGAGCGGAGCAGGTCGCTTGGACGGGTCAGTGATCCACCTAGACCCCATAACAGGTCTCTTCAGAGGGACCTTCGCGCGGAGCACTTCGGTGCTTGCACGCTCTGACATCTCTCGTTTCTCCTCCTTGCCCTTCCTTCTCTCCTTTCTGACCTTCCTTTCCTTGTCCTCTCTATCCTTCTCTTCCACTCCTTTGTTTTCTCTCTCTCTCTTTCTTTCCATTCTCTCCATCTCTCTCTCATTCGTGTGTCACTACGAGGATATTGTCTCTTTGAGCTGCTTTACCTTGCTGTCATATACATTATGACCAACACTATATCCGCATTCACTGTGATATCTCTCAACGTACAAGGTCTTTCCCACCCTATTAAGCGAAAGAAAATTCTTACCTACCTAAACTCTCTACATGCAGACATTGCCATGTTACAAGAAACTCGTCTGACTCATGCTGAGTCTCTTAAGTTGAAACGACACTGGGTCGGACAAGTATTCTTCAGCTCTGCAGTACATAAAAAAAGGGGCACTGCAATTCTCATCAATAAACGGCTAGATGCAACGATCACTCAGCAGACAGCAGACCCTGACGGTCGATGGAACTTTGTTCAGGTTTCGATCAATAAAGATGTCTATGATATCCTCAATCTTTATGCCCCGAACCAAGACGACCCTGCCTTTTTTCAAGATGCATTCACACACCTCCTAACAAAAGAATCCAACCCGACAATTATCGGTGGAGACTTTAATCAAACGCTTGACCCGTTCCTTGATAGGAAATCTACTGCACGACTGTCTATTTCCAAATCATGCAAAGCTCTCCGGAGTCTCATCTCATCATTTGGAGACTCTGACCCTTGGCGCCTGTTTCACCCCAAAGACAAGGAATACACTTTCTTCTCGGCTCCCCACTCCTCTTATTCCCGTATTGACTTTTTCTTAACCTCTAACTGTCTCACTCCACGGATTCTCACCACTGACATTGCTCCTATCCTGGTTTCAGATCATGCAGCTATCATTATCCAATGCGAACTGCAAATACCAATAGTTTCAGAAAGAGTATGGAGATTCAATTCCTCATTACTCTCGGATACAGATTTTCTTACTTACATTCAGACTAATACTGCTGACTATTTTTCTAATAATGATACCTCTGATGTTTCGATCTCATCACTTTGGGAGGCTTACAAAGCTACACTCCAAGGAACCATCATCAGCTACTCCGCTCATCAACGTAAGGCTAATCAGGATGAAATACAACGTTTACAAGAATCAGTTACCTCCTTGGAATCCGAGCATATTAAATGTCCAACCGATGCCACCCTAGCAGCTGTACTCAAGGCGAAGTTCCAATATAACCAATTACTCAGTACCACCGTACGCTTACACACTTTTCATACTAATGCTACTTATTATGCGGAGAATAACAAATGTGGACATCTACTGGCATCCTATCTAAAGAAAAGAGAGGAGAAGAAACGCATCAACAAGATTACATCTGCCTCCAATCAGGTTCTCACCCAAGACGTGGACATTCTCCAAACCTTTCGTGATTTTTATGAGCAACTGTATCAACAGGAAGTCCATGTCCCGACAGAAGACATTCTCTCCTTTTTCTCTGGACTCTCACATCCATCCTTATCCACACAACAGTTACAGGACCTTGAATCTCCAATCTCTTTCAAGGAAATCGAACGAGCAATTCATGATCTCCCCACTGGAAAAGCCCCCGGCCCGGACGGCTATACCACAGACTTTTACAGAGCCTTCAGTAAAGAACTTATACCATACCTACAGCGATATTTCTCTGTTGCTCCAACCCAACCACATCTCTTTTCAGCTTTTTCCACAGCGTGTATAGTGGTTCTTCCAAAGCCAGGCCGAGATACAACGGAGGTAGGCAACTACAGACCCATCTCTTTATTAAATACGGACTATAAAATATTTACTAAAATCTTGGCCACCAGACTATCCAACATAATGCCCAGTTTAATCCATCCAGATCAGTCTGGCTTTATTAAGCACAGACTGATCGCCAATAATACCAGGCTTTTTTTTCATATTCACGAAAAAGTCCTTTCTGCCTCTTTTCCGGTCATCGCTGTTTCTCTCGACGCGGAGAAAGCTTTCGACCGTGTAGAATGGTCTTTTCTTTTTGCCGCTTTACATAGCTTTGGTTTTGGCCCTACTTTTATCTCCTGGATTAAACTTCTGTATCATTCACCTAGTGCTTTTCTATATATCAATAATCGTCGTTCCCCTACTTTCTCTCTCCATCGAGGAACACGTCAAGGGTGCCCCCTCTCTCCTTTGCTCTTCGACCTGGCTTTGGAACCACTTCTTATTGCTATTAGACAAAATATGCTTATAAAGGGAGTAACAGTTGGTTCTGAAGAATACAAACTCTCAGCATATGCCAATGATGTGCTGCTATTTCTCTCTCATCCTGATACTTCTCTCCCACACCTTTTGCAGCAAATAGACGCCTTCTCAATTCTATCCGGATATAAAATTAATTGGCACAAAACTGAGCTTCTCCCTCTTAACGCTTTGGGCTCTCTAGTAGACCTCACTACCTCGACTATACAAAAAGTGCCCCAAAAGTTAAAATATCTAGGTATATCTTTTTATTCTGACCCTCAATCCACTGTTTCTAACGCTGAGACTCAAATACTCCAATCCCTCCGGGATTTAACCCTTAATTGGTCACCCCTCCATTTAACATGGTGGGGAAGGCTAGATACCATCAAAATGGTTGTTGCTCCTAAAATCACTTATACTCTTTCTATGATACCCATTTTTTTTTCTAGGGGCTTTCTATAAACAAGTAGATAAAATTTTATCGTCCTTTCTATGGCACAATAAAACCCCGAGAATTGCTCTCACTAAGTTAAAACTTATTAAGTCTGAGGGAGGGGTTAATTTTCCCAATTTTTATGCCTATCATCAAGCGTTCATACTACAACAAGCTTATCACCATTTCCATGATCCTACCGCACTGGAGTCTGCACCCCGATGGTTAGCTTTCGAACGCTCGCTGATGTCTCCTTTCCCACTACCTTGTCTTCCAGGGATGACCCTACCCCCACATATAGAATCCAATCCTATATTTCGCTCCTTACATAAGGCCCACTCTCTATTTGACTCCATCCGCCCTCAACATGTCTGCCCTTGGAATAGGTCAGTGATGACTTCTATCTGGCGTAATACTCATTTAACTCTTAATGGCCACTTTTTGAATTGGTCGTTATGGCAGACAAAAGGTATTTGGTTTCTGTCTTCCCTTTTAGAAGATTCCAAACTACTTCCCTTCTCTGATCTTCAAAAGCAATATGGCCTCCCACAGTCTCAATTTTATGCATGGCTCCAGCTACGGAGCATTCTTTCTGCTTCCCCATATCTGGCCACTCCACTCACCACTCTTCCATACTTATTACAAGTTTTTCAAAAACATGGGCCTCAAGGGCATTTAGCGTCCAGACTATATAAAACCATCGCCTCGGCTACGGTTTCTAAGCTGTGGAATGGCTTATATCCCACCTGGATCAACGAGACTGACACTTCTATCAGCAAGGTTACTTGGAAATCCCTCTGGTCCATGACCACTCGTATCACCCTGTCTTCCAGTTTGACGCAATCCTCTTTTTTTTTCATGCATAGAGCTTTTTGGACCCCCTGGCGTCTACATAGGGCAGGCCTGCTTACCTCCCATCAATGCTGGTCTTGTTCTGCGCCTAAAGCGACTTTAGAGCATATGGTCTTTTCTTGCCCATATGTTTATCGATTTTGGTTGCAAATTTGGCAAACAATTTCGTCCATCCTTCCTCTTACATGCCCGCTCACATATGCGGTGTTTTTTCTTAGAGGATCCAATCCTACTTTGTCTCTATCCCTTCCTCATCGAAAACTGATGGACTTTTTGTTCACCATAGCCCTTCATACTATATTGTCAAACTGGAAGTCTAGTGATCAACTTTCGTATTCATGGTGGTGGAATTCGGTATGTATGTATTATAAATATGAAAAAGCTATGGCGGTTAAATCTCACAGACTAGCTACCTGGGCACAGGTCTGGAAACCCCTTGAAGAATATATATCCTCTCTGCATTGACCCTCTCTATGGGTGCTCTACCATTCTCTATTTCACTCTGACTTTCCCCTACTCTCTTGTTCTCTTTTTCTTCTTTTTCTCTCTTTGCTCCTATCTATCCCTTTCTTATCTCTCCTAACTCTTTAGTCTTTTTCATCCTCTTCCCTCCCTCTCTTTATATTGTTCTTATATTGTTTGATTTCCTTTATTTGTAGTTTCAGGACATGCATCCACTAGATTCATTATATAATGTACAGAGGTCCCATTGTACGCTATTGTTGCTTATTAATATGTTTTTCCTTTTCTATGCTGGTTCAGTATGTGGATGGTCTGCACTGTTTACCTTATGTTTTCAGCTTATTGTTTCATGTTATATCCTTGGTTTTGTACTTTACCACAAAATGTTCAATAAATCATTTAAACATAAAAAAAAAAAAAAGGAAGACACGACAGGAGCGTGGATCCCCATTGTATTGAGGAGGTACAGGAAGTGCCAATGATGCTTTGGGAAGCAAGGTGGCCAAGAGACCCACAGGATTGGCCAAAGTTGTATCCTGTAGCTGGAAATGAAGTTCTTCCACCGAAGAGGCCAGCGTTTACAAAGCTTGATGATGTTTTTTAACTGTGGCAGCCAAACCCGGTAGGGCCCTGGAGGAAGGAGACTCCACCGAGTCCATGGCTTTGGCAACCTGTTGCATTCAGGGGGACCCTTGTCCTGGAGCAGTGGAGAATGGCTCCCTGTTAGGGACCAGGAAGCAACTGTCCCCAGGGGGCGGAGCACTGGAGGAGACAGAGGCTAGGATGAGCTTCACCACTGGAAGCCCGAGGTCCCCCCGGGAGGAGCCCATAAGGATCCGGGCCACTTGGACATAGGTGGGCCTCGCAGGGTCTCCTGAAAGGATGGAAGTCCGGTGTGCTCACAGACAGAAGGGGAGCACGGTCAGGTTCGAGACTGGAGGTCAGATGGAACAAGGAGGACCAAAATAGCATAGGTGATGACAAGGTTAGGAACAGAACCAGAATCTAGCAATGTGGTCAAGCAGGAAGAGGTCAGATTCCAGGAGTCAGTCAGAGAAGTAGTCAACAAAGCAGAGGTCAGGTTCCAGAGGTCAGACGAGGTCACAGACGGGCCGAGGTCAGAAGGCAGGCAGCAGGCAGGCAGGTCGAGGAGCAGACTGGAGTCAGAAGGAAGGTGGCAGGCAGGCAGTCAAGGAGCAAGCTGAGGTCATTACCAGTGAGACAGTCCAGAGGTAATACCTGGGAAGATGTACAGATGAACAGGAACAGAAGGATGCTGGAGTACTAGGATGCAGGAACAATGCAGGAACAGAACTGGAACAGAAGGATCCTGGAACGAGACTTGGAACAAGACTGGAACAAGGTTCAGACACAGAGTCAATCTAGCAAGACACTAACTTGATTGCCAAGGCAAGGAAGTACAAGCAGGGACTTCCTTATATCAGGGAATCAATCAGGGCGCGCCGCGGAGCTAGGAGAGATACCCTGAAAACCTGATCCATCTGTGGCCCTCCAGGACTAGAAATGAATACTATTGTTTTAGGAAAAACTTTGAGCAAAGTTTCAGGGGAGAATAAATGACAATGCACAGCTAAAAGTGAAAAACAAACCACTGAGCCACAACACTGACCAGACTACGGAGGCTTCCAAGCTTAATCTTGTTAAATACAAAAACAGCTGAACATCCTTCAAACATAATAATGTGTGGGTTAGCAATGTAAACATTCATAAATCCAAACCAAATTCAAACCCAACTCAGATACGTTTTGAGAAATGAATGTCTGTGTGAAGGGGGAGGAGAAATATTTACCATCATTGTGCGCTTCATATTCTCCCCAGGAAGTGCTTCTCATATTTAAAGCAGTTTGCATGATTCTGTTTGGAGAAGAGAACTGGAGGGGACACAAATCTTTTCCTTATCATGCATCTGTCAATTATCAACAAACTAATCAAAGGAATCTCGGGCAACAATAATCTCTGTTTGAGCGCAGATGTCAGTAATGTCACTGTGTGTTTGTAAATATAGAATTAACAAGCTAAACTTAGTTTAAAATTTTAATTTGCAAGTGTTAGATGTACAATCACAAAGCAGGACTGATGACATCTGGGCTTAGTTACTTGGATCACAGTTTGTTGTTGTCTTGATTTCCAATGAGCTTATTTCGATTCACTCATTGATAATTGGCAAAATAAAAATATCTGTTGGGCAGAAGGTATTGCGCTCCTTGCTTTTTCTCCTCCAGACAGAATCAAACTACTTTGAATGTGAAAGGTAGATCCTGAGGAGACTGTGAAGTGCAAATCTTTAACACAAATGACATGTCAATAATCATTTCAGGCAGTCCTTCATCTACATTTATTTTTCAAAAGTCATAAGAACTGGATATGGATTTCTGAATACTTACTTAGATATGACACATTATGGACTCTGTGAACCAAGCATTTCCCCCTTGGCACAAAATGGGAAAAGTACTTCATTCCTAGATTCCTGTGTCGAAGACTTTTCGGGTGTATTTTATGGGAATGATTAAGCTCTGAGGCCTCAGCATATTGTAGTACTTGTTACGGTATCACTTATGAAAATGTTATACAGGATCCTAGTTTTTTACCCCTATTTCCTATTTATTCTGAGGTCAATATTCAAAAACATAAGTGTCACTTAGCCAGATAAAATAGGCACTTTACTGGATAAATAGCATTTGCAGTAGCAGCGACTTTTCCAAATATCTTAGATGAATGGCACCATTTAGCTGAATAAGAAAAAAGGTGTTTTGGACATGTAATGGGTATCACCAAAATCTAGCCAGAGATGTCAAGTCTTGAGAGGGGCTTAACTATGACATTTATCCAGCTAAACTTAGGCGCGCGCATGTTATAAAATACTGGGTCGGCGCGCACAAGGGGGTGCCCAATTGGGCACCTTGCACGCGCCGAGCCACGCTGCCTTCTCCCGTTCCCTTCCCCCCAGCCCGACCTTCCCCCCCCTTCCCCTAACCTTTTCCCCCCAGCCCTACTCTACCCCCCCCCCCGACCTTTATTTTACCTTTTGCACCTGCTTCAGGTAGGCACAAGTTGCGTGCGCTGGCTGACTGCCGGCCCGCGCTCCCCGGCACAGCAGCAAATATTCCCGCTGTGCAGAGAGCCTGCACACACACATATATATGCATATGGGCTTCCTCACATACCTTCTCTCTCATACGCACACAGGTACTCACTCATACTCTCTCTCACACACATATGCACACAGGCTCTCTTATACACATATAAACTCAGACATGCACACATAATTTCATTTTCTCTCTCACACACACACACACACACACCCACATACACACACACACACACACAGTTCAGGCTCTCACTCTGTCATACACACACACACACACTCAAGTCTCCCCCCTCTTTCTTGAGCTGCAGCCATGCTGCTCTTCAAGCCCCACTTGGCCTCTCTTATGACCTTGGAGGGATGCTCTCCACCACAGCCAGGCCTCTCTTGAGGCTCTGTCAGGCCCCTTTTTTAACTGTGACTGGATGGGATCTACTGCAGTCAGGCTGCTCTTTGGCCCCACTGGGCCTCTGTTCTGCTGGCAGCAAAATGAGTTCTGCCACAGCCATGTTTCTTTTTGGACCACAGTCATTTAGACATTGTATCTGTGGCAAGGTGAGGCAGCCAAAACAGGAGTGTTTTTTGTAGGCACTTTTGCTGCTCCCCAAAATTTTCTGTCTGATATGGTTTCTTCATTCTGCCTCATGATAGAATCACCCCTGCAGAGAGCACAGAGTCATAAACATTACAAAGAATGGACTAAGAGTAATGTTGCAAGCATATGTACCCCAAGGCATAGAGAGGGGTTAAGGTAGCAATCTTAGTGGCATCACAATCCAAGAGCATCATGATGGGTGCAAAGGGCACCAAAAACAGTGCCTCAAGGCATAGAGTAAGAGATAAGTCTGGAAGCACAAACTCTCTAGAGCATAGAGTGAAGGTAAGGCAGCCAGCATAGTGAGATCTAAATCCCAAGACCTCATATTGATGACAAAACGTACCAACAATGTGGCATAAGCATCCTAAAGCATAGAGTGAGGGATAAGGCAGAAAGCATAATGAAATAAAACCCCAAGATGTAGTGTGAGCTGGCAGCAAGCATAGTAGTTTAAACATCCAAAACCATAGAGTGAGGGAAAGGGTGAGCAGAGTTGGATCAAAATCTCAAGTCATAGAGTGTGTGGTAGGAAAGTAGGTACAGAAGTACTAATATACTCACTTATGCTTTAGGGTATTTATGCCATTATGTTTGATGCCTTAGCCCTTGATTTTTTGTTTTGATGCCACTGTGCTTGCTATGTTACACTCACTCTTAGAGTAAGGCATAGAGGCATAAACCCCCCAAATCATATAATGGATGGTCGGTCAACAACAAGTACAGTGACCTAAGCATCCCAAGGCATCCCAAGGGACGGGTAAGGTAGAAAGTACCACGGCATCAAAATCCCCAAGTCATAGAATGAAGGATATATCAGCAAGCGCATTGGCATCAGTTTCCCCAGGGCAACATGGGAGAGTCCAAAAGCATCAATAGCAGCATGGACAGCCCAAGTCACCAAAAACGCAGCAAAGCAGCACCAACTTGATTATCCTAAGGGATCATGAGAGGGTAAAGTGGTACAAACAGTGGCAAGAGTTCTGAAAAGCACCAGAAGGATCCTAGGCTGAAACAGTGGCAGAACAAAACAGTAATAAGCTGAAGCAGAGGAAATACAGATTACAAGGCGTGGTCTGGGCTGCAATGGCAACATCATGGCGAGGTGCTCAGGTGAAAACTGTGGGCATTGGTTTACTGTAGCTGTATTTGAAGTCCTCCTGCCATTTGCATGAAGTTCAGGAAAGCCTAGTAAAGGGAGTTTCTTTCTTTCTTTCTTTCTTTTTTTTATGAAAAACAACTTTTCCACCAACTCTGGCAGCAGTTGTGAATGACTTGGACTCCCTACTAGAAATTCAATATCCTCTGAGTGAGAGAAGTCCTCATACAATTCATATGAATCAGTCCTTTCTCTAAGTACCTGTCGCAGACACTGCTGAGAAGGAATAAGGGAGAGAGCTTTGCTTCTCTGGGTTTATCATTCCTAACGCCCCTGCCCTTCCAGTGCTGACGCATAAGAACATAAGAGCAAGACATACTGGGTCAGACCAAGGGTCCATCAAGCCCAGCATCCTGCTTCCAACAAAGGCCAAACCAGGCCATAAGAACCTGGCAAGTATCCAAAAACTAAGTCTATTTCATGTTATCATTGCTAGTAATAGCAGTGGCTATTTTCTAAGTCAATTTAATTAATAGCAGGTAATGGTCTTCTCCTCCAAGAACTTATTCAATCCTTTTTTAAACACAACTATACTAACTGCACTAACCACATCTTCTGGCAACAAATTCCAGAGTTTAATTGTGCTTTGAGTGAAACAGAATTTTCTCCAATTAGATTTTTTTTTATTGCATTTCAATTTTTACAAATACAAAATTGGATATATATGATCACAATACATATATCCCAAAAAAGAAAAATAATTCACCATAGCAATACAACTATTATTTATCATAATATCCATTGTCTAAGAAATAAAAATAGATTAGAGAGCAATTAATAGACAAGTGGTAACATGGAGCATTACATCTAGAAAATTCCAAATTAAACTTGTACTTTATCTTAACTAATTCCATTTTTAATTGAATGACCCATTCTATAACAGTATTTACGAGTGTGTATCTAAATAAACATGTAACTGATCAGGTTGGCTGAAGATATATCTAGTATCCTTATGTTTTATAAGACACCTACATGGGTATCTTAGGTAGAAATGTGCTCCTCTTGCTAATACTTCGGTTCGCATTGCTATAAATTTTTTCCACCTCAACTGGGTGGAACGAACAACATCTGGAAATATTCTTATGGGTTGCCCATAAAATTCTTGTTTTTGATGTTTGAAATGCAGTCTTAACACTGCATCTCTATCTAATAAAGATGTAAATTGAATTAATAAGGTAGCCCTTTTCTCAATTTTTGACTTGTAAGATTTCTCAAGAAAATCTGTCAGATTTAGATTCTCTAAAGTTTTCCCAATTTTTTCATCTTGTGACTGTTGTAGATAATAAATCTTAGATAATATGAATAATGAAGATTCTGAATATTTCAAAATGTTTTTAAATAACTATTAAATAACTAAACTGGTGTTACTAAATGAATTTTTGGAAAATTCAGCAGTTTAAGGTTTAACTTCCTTATTTGGTTCTCTATTAATTCAATTTTCCCTTCATGTTCGTCTAAAGATTTAATCAAGTTAAATTGAATTTTTTGAATTTCACCTATCGTCATATCATATGATTTTACATTTTTCTCCAAATTATCTATTTTCTCTTGTATATAAGTATTCTTTTTTAATGCTTCCTGTACTGTCATAGTAAGATTATTAATGGATTTTTACATTGCAACCATCATGGAACCTAGTTTCTCAATTGAAAAGTTTTAGGTGTAATAACAGAAATATCTTCAATATTATTTGAACTCAATTGAAAATCATCTCTTAACTGTTTTAGTGTCCCTCCAATTCCTTCTGCAAAGGATAAAGAGACGTCTTTAAATTCCCTGGAACTTCGTTCTTCCATGTCCTCTGAGACTTTAGTTGAATTTACGACTTCTCTCTGGGAGTTAAAAGATCCTTGTAAAGAAACATTTATGTCCATATCAGCCTTTGCAGATGGGGGAACAAGTTTCTCTGGGGCACTGGGGGTTAAAGATGTTTCATATGCCACGTAATTAGGCTCCTGCTCCTGAGCCTTATTACAAGTGGCCCCTTCCAGTGTTAATGTGGAAAGAGTTTGAAAACAATCCGCTATACTAGGCTGAAGCAATTTACTTGGTGTAGATGTTGAAGATAACTCTCTAAGCTTTGCTTTCCTCTTGGTGTGAGGCATAGCAACCAGAGATTATATACGTGAAAGTCCAAAAAGAAGAAAAAGATTTCCCAAGCGTATATTGCAGTTAAAATTAGACAATTAGTACTCACATTTGACTTGTCAATGTTCTCTAAGGCCGCAGTTTTCCGTTCCCCTCTGTTCCAATCTGGGCTAAGCCGGGCAAAGCCGCACGCGGCTTAGCTGTTGCAATCGGTAGGTGTCCTGAGGAAGGAGACCAGAGGGATATTCACCACTGGAAGCCTGAGATCCCCCCAGGAGGAGCCCATGAGGATCCAAGACGCTTGGACTTACAAGGTCTCCTGAGGGTGGCAGCTGGAGGGACATCCTGGAGTGAAGAGGAGGAAGCAGAAGCCAGGAGACCAACTGGAACTTCTCCACTGGAAGCCCGAGATCCCCCTGGGAGGAGCCCATGAGGACCCAACCCGCTTGGACTTAGGTGAGGCCTCCTGGATTGAAGCGCAGGACTCAGAGGGTCGAAAGAGAGTCAGAAACCAGGAACAAGCTGAAGTCAGAAGCCAGTAACAAGCCATAGTCAGTAGCCAGGAACAATCCAAAGTCAGGACTGCAACTAGAAACTCTGACGCGAGCGAAGCTCATTGCAAGGCAAGGTATGGGCCCAGCTGCAGGATTTAAATACCCCTGCAGCATCTGACATCATCTGGAGGCTGTCCTGCATCTTCCCGTGCTGGGCCCTTTAAATCTTCAGCCTCTGCACGCACGTGCACCTAGGGGGTGGGGCCGGATGCGGCGGATCGACGATGTCTCCCTCGAGGAGGAAGCGATGTGGTGAGAGGCCAGGATGGCCTTGCCAGACGGAGAGGTCTTACAGTGGCCCAGGCTCAGCAGTGAGTTTAGCTCGATCTGGAGGTTTGTCATGGAAGACTGACAGGATCAATGGCTTGAGTAAGGACACGTGGAAAATGTTGTGCATCCTTAAGGTGGGCGGAAGACGTAAACGATAGGAGACTACTCCCACCCATTCCAAAACGGCAAATGGACCAATGTACCGAGGAGCCAAATGCATGGAAAGGATCTGTAGTTGGATGTTCTTGGTGCTTAACCATACCTTGTCCCCTGGGCAAAATACCAGTGTGGAGCACCACCAATCAGCATATTTCTTGGAGTTAGCGGCGGTCTGTAGAAGCTTCTCCCGAGTGGACTTCCATAAGATATGTAGCTGTTGAGAGGAGATCTGTGCTGCCAGAGATGATACTGTCAGAGGCAAAGGTAATGGAGGTCTGAGTTGCTTCCCGTAGACCACATGAAAAGGAGGCTTGTTGGTGGCCAAATGGCGATGGAAGTTATACAAAAATTCTGCCGACGGCAGTAGGGCCACCCAGTCATCTTGTTGGTCCCCGACAAAGGCTCGAAGGAAGGCTTCCAAGGTTCTGTTTGTGCGTTCAACTTGACCGTTGCCTTGTGGATGGAAGGCCATGGTGAAGTCTAGTTGAACTCCAAAAGTCTTGCAGAGTGCTCTCCAATATTTGGCCATGAACTAAGATCCACGGTGTGAAGTAATATGGAGAGGGAGTCCATGAAGGTGGAAGATATGCTAGGTAAAGAGTTGTGCCAATTCAGGCATGCTTGGTAGCTTGACCAGGGGCACAAAATGAGCCATCTTTGAAAACCTGCCAACCGAGACCCATATCACCGTCTTACCCTCAGAGGGAGGCAGGTCCACTATGAAATCTGGGAGAGATGGGTCCATGGTTTGGTAGGAGTGAGAAATGGTTGGAGGAGGCCCCATGGGCAACCGGGCAGAAGTTTCTGTTGAGCACAGGTAGGGCAAGAACTTATGTAGAGAAGTATGTCTTTCTTAACTTGTGGCCACCAGTCAATAACGCCAAGGTCCAGGCGATGCCAGGATGGCCAGCAGTTAGCGAGTCATGGGCCCAAGACAGCACTTTCTTGTGCAGATGGGTAGGTACTACTGTCTTGCCCAAAGGTACAGCCATGGAGGCCACCAGGAGGACTTCGGCTGGGTCCAAGATGTACTGAGGTGGTTTACGGGTGTCCTCAGTCTCAGCGGTGTGGGAGAGGGCATCAGTCCGAACATTCTTACATGCAGGTCGGTAGCAAAGAAAGAAATTGAAGTGGCTAAAGAACAAAGACCAGCGAGCTTGCCGAGGGTTAAGCCATTCGGCTCGAAACAAACTCTAAGTTTTTGTGATCAGTATAGACAATTACAGGATGTTGGGCCCCCTCAAGCCACTGGTGCCACTCTTCAAATGCCAACTTAATGGCCAGTAATTCTTTGTCGCCAATACTGTAGTTTGTCTCCGCCGGGGAGAACGTCCTAGGGATGTACGAGCATGGCAAGGATTTCCCTGTCCTGCATAGTTGGCTTAAGACTGCTCCTACCATGATGTCAGACGCGTCAACTTCAACGATAAACTGGCATTGGGGTCAGAATGATGAAGGCAGAGATCTCAAAGAAAGGCTCTCTTTAGTTCCTGAAAGGCTTCTTACGTCGCTTGTGGCCAATTCCTGGGGTCAGCTCCTTTTCTCGTAAGAGCAGTGAGTGGAGCCACTATGCGAGAGTAATGTGGTATGAATTGGCGGTAAAAATTGGCGAAGCCAAGGAACCACTGAAGAGCCTTCATTCCCATAGGGCGAGGCCAATTTGTGATAACTGACACCTTATCTGGGTCCATGTAGAAAATATGTGGAAACCAAGAAAAAACAGGGATGTTTGATCGAACTGACATTTCTCTAATTTGGAAAAGAGGCGGTGTTTCTCTTAGCTTCTGTAGGACCTGACAAACGTGTACACGATGTGTGGCCAAATCCTTGCAGTAGATCAGAACATCATCTAAATATACGATTACCGACGTATGCAACATATCCCTCAGCACCTCATTCATGAGGTTTTGAAAAACGTCCGGGGCATTACACAAACCAAAAGGCATGATTAGGTACTCGTAGTGCCCATCTCTAGTGTTGAAGGTGGTTTCCACTCATCGCCGGGTCGTATCCTTACCAGGTTGTAGGCCCCCAGGAGATCCAATTTGGAGAAGATTTGAGCTCCTTGCAGACGGTCTAGGAGTTCCGGAATCAGTGGTAACTGGTACCTGTCACATTTGGTTATGGCGTTCAGACTGCGATAGTCGATACAAGACCTGAGAGATCCATTTTTCTTAGCCACAAAAAAGAAGCCGGCACCGGCCAGGGATTTGGAGGGTCAGATGAAGCCTCAGTCCAGGTTTTCCTGTATATAGCTAGACATAGCCTTAGTCTCCGGGAGGGACAAAGGGTACATGCGCCCCCTCAGGGGATGGTACCTGGCAGTAGGTTAATGGAGCAATCGAAGGGTCGGTGTTCCAGAAGAAGTTCAGCTTTTTCTTTGGAAAATACATCCACGTAGTCCTGGTAAGGTTCGGGTATAGCAAGGGAAGTAGAGTGCAGAGGAACTCCGGATCAAGAGACCTTGGCTAAGCAGGAGCAGAAACAAGAGGTGCTCCAGGATGCAATTTGAAGAGTCTCCCAGTTGATTACCAAGGAGTGCTTTTGAAGCCAGGGTAGGCCCAACACAACTGGGTGGATAGATCTCTCTAGAATAAGGAATGATATTTCCTCCATATGAAGAAGTCCCATGCGGAGCGTCAATGGCTTGGTGCTGGTGGAAATGCTTCCCGGAAGAAGGGTTCCCTGGAGGGAGGACACTCAGAATGGTGGGTGGAGTGGCTGAACTACCAACTGTAGCTGCTGGACTAGATCATGGAGAATAAAGTTCCCTCCGGCTCTGGTCCAACAAGGCCAGGGTAGTGAACGAACCCCCAGGATATTCTAGGGTCACCGGTATGGCACATTGAGGAGCAATATTCACTTCTCGTAGGGTCAGCTCCCCGATGAGACCTAGGACCTGGCATTTCCCGGCCGTTCACCACATTGAGCCAGGAAATGTCCTTTGTTGCCACAGTATAAACAAAGGCCCAAGGAACGTCGGCAAATTCTCTCTCCTGGGAGAGAGGACCTCGTTTGAGCTGCATAGTTTCTGGTGCTTGTTGCCGAAGAGTTTCAGAGGCAACATCATTGAGCATGGAGAAGCAGGAATCGCATTAGTGAATCTCCGAGTGGGTCTCGCCTCATGGCTACATAGCTGCAGTCGATGGTCTATCCTTCCTGTCAGATCTATCATGGAATCCAGGTTGTCGGGAAGTTCTCTTGCCACTAGTTAATCCAGGAGGCGAGGAGACAGACCTTCCAAGAAAATCCCATGGAGGCTGTCCTCTCTCCAGTCTAGCTCCGTGGTTTGTTTGCGGAATTTGACTGCATATTCGGCAACTGACTGAGTACCCTGACGTAAGCATAGTAGTTCCATAGCTGCCATGGACTTACGAGCAGGTTAGTCGAAAATTTGTCTAAACGTAGCCACAAATTGTTCTAGGTCCCCCAAGATGGGGTCTTTATGTTCCCATAACGGCGACACCCAGACAAGAGCCCGGCCTTCCAACAGGGAGATGATGTAGCTGGTCTTGACTAGGTCAGACGGGAACTGTGATGGAAGCAGGGTAAAGCGAACAAAGCACTGGTTGAGAAACCACGGCACTGTTTAGCATCCCCTGAATATCGAGATGGGGGTGAAAGCTGCATGGTTGTCACTGGTTCAAGGCTAGGCATCTGAGTAGGCACTAGGGGTGTGCATTCGTTTTGAACTTAAATGGAAAACGCAACTTATTTTTTTTTTAACTTAAAAAAATGATGAGGCGTAAACGATTGGATTTCCAACTTATTCAACATAGCTATGTTGAATACGTTGGAAATCGCGATTGTTGATCTAAATAAAAATTTAAACCCCTCACCCTCCTTAATCCCCCCCCCAAGACTTACCAAAACTCCCCAAGCTGGCCAAAAGTTCCGTGAGGGTCCCGGGAGCGGACCCAAGGGGAATCACGTGACGTCTGCGTCACTCCGTCGTGACGCCGACGTCACGTGGTCCATCGCGGTTCCGCTCCCGGACCCCTCGTTGGGCCCAAAAGGCACTTTTGGCCAGCTTGGGGGGGTCAGGAGGGCCTCGTGACGTCGGCATCACGACGGAGTGACGCCGACGTCACGTGTACGGGCCGCTCCCGGACCCCTCGTTGGGCCCAAAAGGCACTTTTGGCCAGCTTGGGGGGGCCTCCTGACCCCCCCAAGCTGGCCAAAAGTTCAGTTTGTTCAAAACGAGGGCTTAGGGAGCGGAACCCCGGTGGACCACGTGACGGCGCGTCATCGACGTGACACGGACGTCACATGCTCCTCCCAAAACCACTGGGAGGAATGGCTTCCTGACTCCCCGCTGGACCACCAGGGAATTTTGGTAAGTTTTGGGGGGGATTAAGGAGGGTGAGGGGTTTAAATATTTATTTAAATTTTTATTTGCACATATGGACATAGACTCAACTTATGGAATTCTCCATATGTCCATATTGACCGCAAATGATCCCCCCATTCGACTTATGGACTTATGAACATAAACTTTCGGGCTGCACATCCCTAGTAGGCACAGACTGGCATCCATTCAGGTTGCTAGTATTTCCATGGGGCTGTCAGGACATCCAGATAATGCTGTTGTTGTTGTAGTCGCTGGGTGATGCCAGGGATGGCCTGGAGGCCAGCAAGGTCTGCCAGTTCCATGGCCTTGCAACTGGTGAGTTTGTGGACCCTTGAGCTGGCTGTAATAGATGGAGACACACTGGGGGGAAGCCCCCAGCGGAGGTTGCAACCGGTAGGTGGCCCGAGGCAGGAGACCAGAGGGATCTTCACCACTGGAAGCCCAAGATCCCCCGGGAGGAGCCTGTGAGGACCCGAGCCACTTGGACTTAGGTGAGGCCTCCTGGATGGAAGGGCAGGACTCGGAGGGTCGAACCAGAGACAAAGCCAGGAACAAGCCAAAGTCAGAAGCCAGGAACAAGCCGAAGTCAGTAGCCAGGAACAAGCCGAAGTCCAGACTGCAACTAGAAACTCTGAAGCGAGTGAACCTCGTTGCAAGGCAAGGTATGGGCCCAGCTGCAGGGTTT